>NW_004086402.1:0-47548 GCF_000220395.1 Ichthyophthirius multifiliis
AATTTATATATAATTATATTTAATTTAACATTTATACAAATAAATATTTTATTAATTTTTTTTTTTTATATCTTTTTAATTAATACTTTAATTTTATACTATCTTAATTTTTAATTTATATAATAATAATTGATATGTTTTATTAAACAATATATTAATAATTAATATTTTTTTTATTATTTTCTTTACAATTTATATATTATTTCTTAATTATTTTTTTATTAATCAATTATAAATCATATATATTTATTTTATGTTTTTAATTTTTTATTCTTTTATATAATTTATTTAAAAAAAAAAAAATTTCTTACATTTATATTTTACATTTTTTTTTAACATTTTCCCTTAATAGTTAATAAATTTTTTAATTAATTATTATTATTTAATTGGATATTTATAATATATTAATAATTTAATTTTTTTTTTTTATCTTGATAATAATATTTTTTTAAATTAAAAATTAGATCAAAAAATCTTATTTGTAAGCATACAAATATAATAAATTTATTTAAATAATATAAACTATAATTTTGATTTTATTCTATCAATTTAAGATTCATGAAATATTTTAACCATTTCATATTAATATTTATTATAAACCCTGTATATAAAACTTATTTTTATAATATTTTTTATAATATAATTTCTTTATTTTAGTAAATATATTTATATATATTTTTATATATTATAATATTGAATAATGAGATTATTATAAAAATAAAGAATTGTTTTCGATTTATACTTTCCTATATTTTTTACTTTACACATATAACAATTAAAGAAAATTTAGACTTTTAATTATAGTTTTAAAATAAAAAAATTTATTATATTTTTGATGAAATTTCTTAAATAAATTAAACTTTCTGTAAGAGGAATATATTTTGATAACAAATAAATAATATATTTAAAAATTAATTATTTAATTTTTTAAATTGATACATTTTAAAAAAACATGTATATATTTTTTCAAAATTCTATTTTAAAAAGAAAAAATGAATTCATAATTTCTTGCTACTTTTTTTTTAAAAACAAAATCACATAAAGAAATAAAATATTATAAAAAAAATTAAAAAGATATATACTATATTAGATTATATTTTATATGTCATATTATAAAATAAGGTTTTTATTTATTTTTGAAATTTTTTTTTTAATAAAAAAATCAGAAAAGATACTCAGAAATTTCATTTTTATCACTTTTATCTTCTTAAAATTAAAAATTTATTAAATTTTCATTTTTATTTTAAAAATCATCATTATTGTAACTTTTTTATTATTTTTTTTGAAAAAAAAATTGTGAATATTAAAAAAAAAAAAAACAAAAAAAAGTTTCTTTTTTTTTAAATTTAAAAAAAAAAAAAAACTAAAAATTAATTAAAAAAAAAAATACTTCAAATTTTTTTTTTTTATTAGAAATAATTAAAATCATCTTTATCAAAACAATTATACGAATTACATTAATCATCTTGTAAAAAAGAACAATTATAATCATTAAAATATTAATTTATTTATTCATTCTCTTCATTTTCAGCACAACTCTCTTCAAATTTCACTCCAAAACTTTTTATTTTATTATAAATAGCATTTCGAAGTGATATTTTTTAATTAATTTAGCTTATTTGTCTTACTAAATTTTCCTATTTTTTCTAAGCTTCTCTAATATTATTTAATGCACAATATCTATTTTCGATTCCTTTAATATTTGGTACTAACAAATCAAATTAAGTTTAAATTTTTTCGAAGTCATTATCATTCTAAACAATAGCCTCTTAAATTTCTTAAGGTAAATATTACCAGTTTAAAAGGCATTTTTAAGCTTAATTCAACAAAAAGTAAAATTTTTTTCCGAAAACTCATCCACATTAAGGTTAAATTAAGGAATTTCCTACAAAACAGTAGATGCGTTACTTATAGGAGAGATTTTGTTCATTTTTTAAGGTTTTTGTTTTGTTTGCTTTTTTTACAGTTCAATAGTAGATGTAGAGTTTTAATTTTTTTTATTTTTTAGATTTTATATTTTTCATGTTATTTCTTTCATTTTCTTCATTATTATTTTCTTCATTTATTTTAATTTACAAAGGACTTTGAAAGATATTTTTTTTCATTTTTAATTTTTTTTTTTTTTATAAAATATTAATAATATAATGATATTAAATTTTGTATATATATATATATATTATTTTTTAAAAAAAAATATAAATATGTATTTTTATATATATAATTTTTTTTAAAAAAAAAACATTTTTTTTTTTTTTTGTTATTAATATCTATTTTATTAATATATTTATATTTTTATTTTTCATCTAACCAATGCATGTTCACTCCAAAATTTAACAGATTCCATATATTTCTCTCTATTTAAAGGAACTCCAGAACCTCCATGTTCAACTCCTAAAGCATTTCTCATCATAGTTATAGGATCCATATGTATTTCATAATCGACATCTTAAATTTTAATAGCAACAACACCCCAATCATAATCTAAATTTTAATCACAAGTTTAATTCATTGCTTAATTTTCTTTAATTATTTATTATTTTGAATATAAAATTATATCTAAGTATTTTCCTACAGTTTATTCTACAGTTCCTTAAGGGAAATAACGTTATAAAATAGGCAATTCTTTTTCTGTTCTGGCTTAATATTAAGTTCTTATTTTCATTATTTTATTTAAAATATAAGTTTTTTGTTTTTTTAAAAAAAACCTTAATAAATGTTCATTTTATTAATTAATTTAAATTGTAGAAATTTTGGTTTATGTATAATTTGGAATAAAAATATGTTTACAAAAAGGAGCATAACCATCCTTTAAATTTTAAGGATTATAATTTGCATTTATATAATCTTCCATTTCTTTTGCTGTACTTTCTATTTAAACTGCTGCCTTATTTGTTTTATCAAATTATCTTAAACAAAATTAATCAATTATTACTCTCTTCATTTTTTTATTATTTTTTTTTTTTATATATTTATTTTATTTTTATAAAAATACTTATATAAAAAAAAAGATATTATCAATATTATTTTTATTTTAATTATTTTATTAAAAGATATATAATAGCAATAAATATTTTATATTTTTCTCTTTTTTTATTTTTCATGCGAAATTCGAAGAAATAGAAGAATATTAGTTATTATTAAAATTCGATTAAATCCCAACTTAATTTACAGTATTTTTTATTTCACTATATTTTGATTACCCATTTCTTTAATTATTATTAAATTTATCTAAAAATAGATTATCTCCTATTATTTTATTGCTTTCTTCTTTTTCTAATTATTCTCTTATTTATTATTTATATTTTTTTATATAGTTGTATATTTTGTTACATTTTTAGTTACATTTTATTGACTATATTTTAGTAGTTTTATATTTTCTGGCAATATTTATTACAAATTTTTACTTTATCATTTAACAATCTTGACTTAAATATAATATTAAAATTATAAAAGAAATTTAAAATCTATTTTTTTTATACATGAATTCTAGTTTCCATTTCAATAATCTCATACATATTTTAATTAAACGAGGGTTTAATTCTAATGATTTCATCATTAGCTTATTTTTTATTAAAAAAATAAAACAAGAAATAAGATTATTTATTTAATTAAAACTATATAAAATATATATATTTACATGTGAAAATTAATCTGCTTCATAATCTTTTTCTAACATAAATTTTAATATTTATTCATCATCATTTAAATTTAATATAATAACTAAATATTTAAAAAAACAATTATAAATAAAATTTATACTAAGTAAAAAAAAAAAAAATTATTTCATTACTATTATTTTTTACTGAACATTATAAATATTATTTTTTCAAAGGAATTATAAATTTTATGACTTTAGCATCTTCGTCTCTTTTAATAATTATTGATTGTAATTTAAAATTGTAACTAAAAATTATAAACTAATAATAAAATAATATTTTACTTTGTTATTAATAATTAAGTTAAACCTACAATTAAATAAACAGAGTCTTTTGTAAAAAGTTTAATCCTATTAGCTTTAAACTTCCTTTCAATTTTTGGAGGAAGTAATTAATCTCTCCAATAAATTTTATTTGTATTAATTTTGTTTGACTAGGGTAATCCATGAATAACATTAATTTAATCATTTTCTTTGAAATTTGGATTTTATAAGACTACTGCAGGTTTTACTTCTTCATAATAGCTTTTTGCCATCTATGAAATTTAAACTTTTATTTTTAATAATAATTTTTTAATATTTAAAACTAAATTTCTATACTACCTATTAATTCTCTTTAATTACTATATTTTGTATTATATTAAAATGTTTTTATTTTTCCAGAAAACCATATACTTATTATAAACTAATTTTCATTTTATCCGTATAAAACACTCTAAAATATGAATTATTATATTTTAATATACAAAATAAAATTATTATAATACATATAAAGCACAAAATAAGAATTATTAAACTTATTTATCATTTTGAGTTTCACTAATAGTTTAATTTACAAAATTATATTTAAGAATTATAGCCTTTTTTTTATTTATAATTAAAAAAAAAAGAAAAATTACTTCGTTTTTATTTTTCTTATAAACCTAAAAAGCAAAAAAAGGAAAAATCTTTAATTCTATAATTTAATAATATAAAAAACATTTTATTTATCATATAATATATATATATATATATATATATACCACTATATTAAACTGTTTAATTTGTTATATGTTAACATAAAAAACTTCTTAACATTATATCGTTAATATATGCTTCTTTTAACTGTTTTTATTTATTAATTTTGATAATATTTTATATCTTTACAGATTAATTTTTTATCATTTCATATGCTAAATTTACACGTTCAATCATTTTTAAATTATCATTTATTTCTTAGTTATTTTAAGGTTTTTTATTTTTTGAATTTTCATAATTTTATTGAAATATCTTTTATAGTTTATCATAATTACTATTTATTTAATATTTATAAATAAAAAAATAATATAAAATATAAAACCATCTTATTTATTCATCCGTAGAATTAAAATGAGCTCCAAGTACATAATAAATTCCTTTATTTAATTCACTTTTTGAAGTTGAAATGCTTACAGTATTAAAATTTTATTTTTAATTCATAGTAAAATGATATGAATTATTTTAATTAAAAAATTTTAAAATAAATTATAAAAATTAATATTAAATAATTTAACAAAACAAATTCTTAAAAATAAAAAAAATATGTAACATTATTTTTTTTTTTTAAAAAAAAAAAAATAACAAAAAAAATTATTAAAAAAGAAAAGAAAAATCAAAAATGTTAAACGGAATTAGTAAATTTTAACAATTTCCTAAAGGAAAAAAAAAAATGTAATAATCCATAATAATGAGTAATCATAATTATTCTTTAGGCATTAAAGAATGGGAACGCCCAGTTTAAACAATATATTAATGCTAATTTATATAAAAACTCCCCGAAATTAATAAGTTCAATGCTCCCCATCCTTCAACATCACAAGTAGTTTTATAACATGAACATAATATAGATTAAGTATAAGTTAAATGCCATTTTTCTTCTGAGGCTTAAAAATAATACATAAAATATATAAATACAGAAAAGCGTAAACCAGTAATTTAAATTTAAGATATAGTAGATTCTAAATAAGTAAAATAAGTAATGAAATATGATGAAAATAACTAAACTCATTTAAATATAAAATCAAGCACAATGTATTATCATGATTTAAAAGACCCTAAAGATGTCAAAGATATAAAATGGAAGCCTTAAATTGAAAGACTTAATCCAATTACAAGTTAAGTTTATCCAAAAGATGTAATTTAAAAGGCCTGTTAGTTTGATTTTTATAATGATTTAAAAAGTAAAAATAGAATAACTAATAATGTTTCTTATATTCCTAGTAATAATGAAAGAATTAATATTATTACTGGAAGAATATTACCTCCTATTAAACGAGTTTTATGATGATCTATACGATACTATACGATATATA
The DNA here is from genome assembly GCF_000220395.1 of Ichthyophthirius multifiliis. Classification (NCBI taxonomy): domain Eukaryota; phylum Ciliophora; class Oligohymenophorea; order Hymenostomatida; genus Ichthyophthirius; species Ichthyophthirius multifiliis. The sequence continues at coordinate 5,986 of NW_004086402.1, forward strand.
TAAACTTTTTATATATAATTTTTATATAAATAATATTTTGTTTTATATATGTATATATATATTATTATAAATTTTTATTATTAAAAAAATAAATTATTGAAATATATTTTTATTTTAATTAATTTTAAAAGACATTACTTTTTTATTTAAATAAAAATATAAACGAAAAAATATTAAAAAAAAAAGAGTACTTCTAGATAAATAAATTTAACATAAAAATATAAAAAAATTAAATTTAGTTTTCAATAAATGAAAAATATGGATTTTTTGGTTATTTTTAATACAACAAAAATAAAATGAAAATTTCAAATTTATTAAAAAGAAAAGTTTAAAATTAAAATAGGTTAATTTTTTTTTTTTTAAAAATAAAAAAAATAAAAAAAGGAAAAACACTAAAAGAATTTATAAAAATATATTTTAAATAAAAAATAAACTTCTTTTTATAGGAAAATATATTATAATATTAAAAGTTACCCCATTAACAATAACTTAAGTAAATTCATTGAATAAAAATTAATAATAATTTCAGCATTTCTTAAATAAATAATAATTCGCAATCTTTAAATTGATTAATGAAAAAATTAAAATAAATAATTTGATATATTTATATATAACTATTTTATTAATAATAAAAGAAAAAAAAAAAAAAATTTTTTTTTTTTTTTTTTTTTTTTTCTCATTATTTTTTTTATTATTATTTTTCTGGAAATGCATGTTAAATTGCTTATGTAATCCAATCTAAAGTAATGTCTAGACCTTTACCTTGTTTAGAGTTAGTTTCAATTATATTCCATTATCTTCCTTAAATTAAATTTAAATTAAGATATTCCTTAAATTATTCGGCCGAAACAGCTCCTTATAAATCTGATTTATTAGCCAAAAATAAAATTGGTATTGGCTTTTATTTTACACAATTTTAATCCAAAATATTTTACAATTCACTTGCTACGACTGAAAAACGTAACTAATCGCTTGAATCTATAACAAATATTATTCCTTGAATTTCTTTTATGTAATTATTCCACATTTCTCTATATTTGCTTTAGCCTGACATGTCATAAAAATTATATTCTGTATTATTTCTTACAAATTTCTGAACATTAAAACCTACAGTAGGAACTGAATCTTAAATTAAATTCAAATTTGTTTCTTTTATATAGTTTAAAAATGTTGTTTTTCCTGAATTATCTAATCCTATTAATAATATATTTATCTAACGTTTTTTGTTTAATCCCCCTCCCATTAATTAATTATATATTTAATTTTGAATTATTTATATTGCTTTAATTATTTATATTATTTTTTATATGATTTATATTTAAAATTAATTTTTTTTTATCTCTATAACATTTAAATTATAATAAATATAAGAAAATATTTTATCTTTATGGTCTAATATTTACTTTCTTGTTATTCTTTTTACTTTTTTAAATATATTTATTTTATTTTTATTTTTGTGCATAAAAAAAAAAAAAATTATAATAAATTAAAAGGATAAAAATCCATTTTTAATTTTATAGAATTTTTTTTAATTTTATATTTTAATATATATTATTAAAATTTACACAAGTAAAAATAATACTAAAATTTATTTAGAAATTTTTATTGTAAGAATTAATTATTTTAAATGTTCATTTTTATAAAGATAATATATTAATTTTCATTATTTAATTTTCTGGAAAAGAATTATATTTTACAAATAATTTTTATATATTATAATTTAATAAAAATTAATCAAAATTATTATATTATATGCAAATATAATTTTAAATATATCTATTTTTGATTTCAAAAGATATATTACAAAATTAAAATAATATAAGTAAATATATAATTAAAATTCTTTATTTTTCTATAAGATAAATATTAATAATATAATAATTTATATAACTATGAAATCTTATACTCAATATAATATATGCTTATTCATTTAAATATTACTCTTAAATACCTGAAATTTTATAAAAAATACAATAATATTGATAAAACTTTTAGTATTTTTAATATTTCAGCTTTTATTTAAAAAATAAATATATATATATATATAATTTATTATTGTAAAATTATTTTTATTTAGATTATATCTAAAAGTTTTTTTTGTACTAAAAATAATATTATAGAGAAAAAAATAGACATAATCTTATAAAGAATAGTAAAATATAATTAAATTTATGAATATGTATTTTAAATATTATTTTTATAAAAAGAATCATTTATATAAAAAAAAATTCTTTTATTAAAATAATCTTATTTTATTAATTATTTTACATAATTATTAAAAAAAAAAAAAAAAATTAATTTAGTTTTTTATTTTTTTAAACTTAAATTTAATATTTTTATATATTTAATTTATTTCTTGATTTTTTTTAATTTTTTTATTTTATATTTAATCATTTATTTATTTAGATAATGATTTAGTAACTTATTATAAAAAAATATTAATAATTATTTTAAATTTTATCTGTTAAATTATATTATTTTTCATTAGATAAAAATATTATTTTTCAATTATAAATATTTTTTAAAAAAATATCTTTTATTATATATATATATATATATATATATATATATATATATATATATATTTATATATATATATTTATGTTATTATAAAAATTAACAAAAAAATGATTACTATATATAATTTCTTAAAAGAGCATATATATAATTCTCTACATCCATTTACCTTTAGTTTGGAATAAAAAATATCTGATTTTACTTTAAAATATTAATTAGATTTATTTGATAAAGTTATAATCATAATATTTTTATTTATAACCATAAAAAAAATGCTTTAACTTTCCCAATATCTTTTTGAAGCCTATATCGATTGTAAATAAAATAAACTTTTTTATTTATAAAGACAAAATAATAATAGTCCGATAAATACCTTTGAAATCCCACATAATTAGATTTTCAATAAAACATATTCCTCTAGTACGTAATAAATTCAAAGAAAGTATTAAATAAATATAAGATTCATATTCTAAAGTATTAGATGCGGTTACAACAAATAAATGCTTTAAGCTCCCTAATAGAGGAATTAAATTGAATCAAATAAAAAAAAGACTTGTAGAATGGGTTGAAAGAGATGAAAAATTAAGTGGGACAGGTCAAATTTCTGGTTCTCGTTATTTAGATGATATTAAATTTGAAAATTAAGTTAAAGAATTTTCAAGTAAAAATATAAGAAAAATATAAATTCAAAAGTCAATATTTTTAAAAATAGAGGATTTTTCATATCATAATTGTTAATATAATGATTTTTCTCCCTCAGTAAGATAAATGGAAGCTGAATTAATAAAAATAACATGCTCTCTGTTTGGCTCAGATGATGGATATGGAATAATGACTGGAGGAGGTACAGAAAGTTTACTTCTAAGTGTTTTAGCTCATAGAAATTATGCTTTAAAATATAAGAATATTACCAAACCTAATTTAATTATCCCAGTTACTGCTCACCCTGGAGTTGTTAAAGCTTGTAAATATTTTAATGTTGAATGTATAAAATTACCTGTTGATGAAAATGATTAAATTTCTTTAAATTAATTACAAAAAACAATTAATAAAAACACAATTATGGTTTTTTTTTAAAAAATAAATAAATTAAATCTATATTTATTTCTATATTTAGTTACTAGGATCTTTCCCTAATTTTCCTCATGGAAATATAGATCCTATATAAGAAATGGCATAAATAGCTAAATAAAAGGACATAGGAATGCACGTTGATTGCTGTTTAGGAGGTTTTGTAGCCGCTTTTGCCAAAGATTCAGGTTTATAATTACCACCTTTTGATTTTACAGTTGAAGGTAAATTTAAAAAAAAAACAAAAACAAAAACAAACACAAAAAATAAAGGAGTGACCTCTATAAGTTGTGATCATCACAAATATGGACTTACTCCAAAAGGAGTATCAATAATAATGTTTAAAAATAATCTATTAAGATAATTTTGTTACACTTCAGTCAGTGATTGGCCAGGTGGTCTCTACGCAGTTCCAAGTATATCAGGTTATAGGACAGGAACTTAAATATCTGGTGCATGGTACGTAATGATGGTAACAGGAAAAGAAGGTTACATTAATAATTCTAAACATATTTGGTAAGCAGTTTAGGATATCGTAAATTATATTAAAACAACTCCTGAATTATAAGAGTTAGACGTTATTGGAAATCCTTAAATTTGCGCAATAGGAATTATTTATAAAGCAGGTACTGGAAGAAATATTTATCATTTGGAAGGAGCTATGTCAAAAAAAGGATGGCATTTATCAGGAGGATAACTTCCGCCTGCTATTTAGATTTCTATTAACAATGGAATAGCTAATAGAACTAAATAATTTTGCAAAGATCTTAAAAAATCAGTTATTGAAGTGTAAGAAAACCCTGATTAATTTAAGAATAGTTCAAGTGCATCTATGTATGGGGCTTCAGTGAAGGTTCCTGATCAAAATTTACTTGAATTTGTACTAGATATTGTTGTTGATTGTTTTTTAAAACTTTGATTTCGAATAAATTATATTATTTATTTTTTTGTATTAAATTTATATATTTAATAGAAAAATATTAAAAAATCAAATATTTTTTATTTTTAAAATTAACAAAAAAAACAAAAGAAATTAATATTTTACGCCAATATATATATAAAAGATAAAAAAAATGAAAAAACCAGAAAAAGGTACTCCCAAAGATATAGCAAACCGAATGAAATTGAAAGGTTTACAAAAACTAAAATATTTTTGTTAGATGTGCAAAAAATAATGCCGAGACCCAAACGGTTTCAAATCTCATCAAAAGAGTTCCACACATATAAACAATATGCGTTTATTTGCATAAAATCCTGATAATTTTATCGATTAATATAGCTAATAATTCGAAAATGAGTTTTTTGAATTATTAAAGAAAAAATATCAATCTAAAAGAGTACTTGCAAATAATGTTTATAAAGAATTAATTTCTGATAAAACTCATGTACATATGAATAGTACTAAGTGGGCTACTTTGACTGAATTTGTAACTTAATTGCATGAATAGGAAAATTAGAAGCCGAATTTACAGATATGGGACTTTATATTACATATACAGATTAAGTACTAAAAGCATAAAAAGAGAAAAAAGAGGAAGAAAAAAGAATAAAATTATAAGAAAAATCTGAAAAAGCATAATAAAAATAACTCGAAAGTGAGTTAAAATATGCCCAATAAATTGAAGATGCAATGAATAAAAAAAATTAATTAAAAATTAAAAATTTACCTAATTTTGTAGAAGATTAGAATTAAAATTTTCTTTCTTTTGGTTTGAATTTAGCAATTAATAAAAATGATAATTAAAATAATAAAGAAACTTTCTCTTTTGATAGTATTAATTTGAAAAAAAATATTGAATTCCCTCTTTCTAATAATAATAATAAATAATAATAAAATAATAATTAAGATAATTTACAAGAAATTCAAAATACTAATCAATTAAAATAAACAAAGGAATAAAATAAAACAAATTAATAAATAGATGATAATTTTGATGATATACCTTGGCTATAAGAAGCAATTATAGTTAAAATAAAAGACAAGAAACTCAAAAATGGGGAATATTATAAATAAAAAGCTCTCGTTTTAAAAGTTAAGGACCAATTTTCTGCATAAGTTTAATTAATTAAATATCCTTCAATTATAATTGTTATTGATTAATCCTTTTTAGAAACAGTGATACCTAAGATTGGTGAAAAAGCAATGATTCTTTAATAAGGAGAGTTCATTAAACAAATTGGAATTCTAAAGGATATTAATTAATCTAAATTTGAAGGTATTCTTGAAGTTTAAAAAAATGGAAAATAAACTTTAATTAATGTTCCTTACGAGCTCTTTTCAAAAATATGATTTTACATATATATATAAAAAATTTATATTTAATAAAAATATATATAAATTATTTGAAATAGAAACAAATAAATTATTAAATATTTCAAATAATAATGAATTTATTTTATTTAAAAAAAAAAAATCATTTAAACATATTTTCATAAACTTTCTTCTCTTTAATTTTTTAAGCCTTTTCTTTATTAGCTAAACCAGCTAATTCTTTTTAAAATTCTACATTATCCGGATCAATACTAAGTCCAGTTTTCAAATCTTCCTTAGCCTTATCAAACTATTCCAATCCTTCATAAGCTTGAGCCCTTCTATAAAGAAGTTTAAGATTATCCTATTAATTGACCAATGCTGCAGATGCACTTTGTACACATTTATTAAAATCTCCATTTTTTAAATGTGCCAAGGAAATATTATTTAAAAGAGATTAATGTAATTCTTCGAAAGTTTCATTAGAATCATTCCTAATGGAATTGAGTGCTAAATTATATTTTTAAGCTGCAATTTGATATTCTTTATTTTTTATTTATTCATTTCCTTCTTATTTTAATTATTATGCGGCTTTTTCTCTTTCTTCGCTCTCTAATTCCCATAAATTATTTCGATAATTTGATAGTCTTACTAATTCTATTTCTAATTCCAAACCTTAAATTTACTCTTCTTTTGTGTATAATTAACATAACTTTGGAGATTATTTTACATACTCGGTATTTATTTTGGCCAATACACGTTCTCCTAAACGCATTGAAGATATTATTTTATCCATTAAAGGTATGGCATCATTTCTTCCTATTACTATTTTATATGCATTGGAATCTGTTCCTGTTACAAAATCACCGTTTTCTTTTCTTAATACAAAATATACTTTTTTTTATTTTAAGAAAAAAAAATATTTAAAAGAAGTCTTTTGTTTGTTTGTTTGTTTAGTTTACCTAATACTTCTCTATGCTTTTCGGGAATCTCACCTATTCCTTCTTTTAATATAGCTTTTTAAATATGACCTGTTTCATCCATATTAACAAATGTAAGATTCTCTTATTAAACCATTTTTTGTTGAAACTTTTTTATATATTTTTTTTTAAATAATATTTAATTAATAAATATTATAATTTAGAATAAAAGAAAAATAGATATATAAAAAACATTATAATAAAAAAACTTTAATAAAAATAATAAAAAGATTATTATTACTAAAATAAAAATATTGAAGTAAATAATAAATTATTTTTAATATAAAAAAAATATTAAATTATAAATAAAAAAAATTAAAAAAAATATACAATTTTTGATTATCAACAAAAAAATATTTTTACATTTTAAGAATAGTATAAAACGCTAAATAAAAAGTCATATAATTATTTGATTATATTTATTATTTTCGAAAATAAAAAAAAAGTTTAAATAAATTTATTTAATTATAATTACTTACTTTTAGTTGTTATTATTATAACATAAAACCAAAACTTTATTTAACAAAAATTATCCTTATTTAAATAAATTATTTTATTATATATAAAAGTATTTAATATAAATATAATTTATATAAAATTAAAAAGGAACACAAAAAATCTTCTTTTTTACATAAATATGAACGTAAAAAAAAATTGAAAAAAAATAAAATATAAAAATAAATTAAATATTAATTTAAAATAAATAAATTATTGACAATAAAAATAAACCTAAATGTAAAAAAAAGAATAAAGAATATTATTATGGTTCAGAAACAATTTAAGATTATATGATAATGAAGCTTTATATAAAGCATATGAATCTAATCCAAAATTAATAATTCCAGTTTTTATATTTGATGATAGATATCTCGCCAAAACATGGAATTTTGGATTTTAGAGAACTTCAAAGTTTAGATTAAAATTTTAAATAGAAAGTGTATAAGATTTGAGAAATAAATTATTAAATTTAGGTATTTTAATTTTAGAAAATTTTCCATTTTTTTTATATTTAAAAAATAAAATAAGGAAGTAATTTAATAGTAAGAAAAGGTATAACTGAACAAGAAATACTAAAATTAGTTGATAGTTTTTAAATAAATTCTATATATTATTAAGATGAAATATGTTATGAAGAAAAATAAATAGAATAAAATCTTATTTAAAATTTACAAAAATTAGGGTATTATTATTTTTTTAATTTTATTAAAAAAAATGATATTCTTTATAACTAGAATTAAAGAATTTTAAAAGTTTTGGGGATAAACGTTAATACATAAAGATGATTTACCTTTTGATTGCAAAGATTTGCCGGACTTATATACCAATTTTAGAAAATAAGTTGAATAATAGTCTGAAATTAGAAAATGTTTTTAGGTTCCTGGAAATTTGCCTTCTATTCCTTAGGAATTACTTGATTAAATTGATTAAAGTATTTCTAATTATAATATTTTTTTATTTTTTTTAGAAGAAGGTTAAATACCGACTTTAAAATAACTTGAAATAGAAGACTTTGAATACGATTAAAGAGGAGTTTTATAATTTAAAGGTTAGATTAAAAAAAAAAAAAAAAAAAAAAAATTATTTACAAAGGTGGTGAAACTGAAGGTATGAATAGAGTTTAATAATATATATGGGAATAAGACCTTTTAAAAAATTATAAAAATACAAGAAATGGTATTTATATAAAAAACACTTAAAAATATTAAAAATAAATATAATTAAAGGTATGGTTGGAGCAGATTATTCAAGTAAATTTTCTATTTGGTTAGCGAATGGATGCATATCTCCAAGATATATATATTAAGAAGTTAAAAAATACGAAAAAGAAAGGATAAAGAACGATTCTACTTATTGGATAATATTTGAATTATTATGGAGAGACTATTTTAAATTTGTTGCAATAAAATATAAAAATAAACTATTTTATAAAAATGGTAAATAATAATTTTAAAAAAATAAAATTAAATAAAATAAAAAAATATATAAAAAAGGAATATAAGGATTAGATATTAATTGGAATCAAGAAATAAACTATTTTGAATTATGGAAAAATGGAAAAACTGGATATCCGCTTGTAGATGCAAATATGAGAGAGTTAAATTCTACAGGTTTTATGTCTAATAGAGGAAGATAAAATGTTGCTAGTTTTTTGAATAAAAATATGTGGTAAATACAATTTATATTAATTAAATTTAATTTAAACTAAAGGGTTGATTGGAGAATGGGTGCTGAATATTTCGAAAGTATATTATTAGATTATGATCCTGAATCTAATTATGGAAATTGGTAAAATATTTTTATTTATATAGTTTTATATATTCTAAGGTAATATTCAGCAGGTATAGGAAATGATGGTAGATAATTTAGAGTTTTTAATATTACGAAATAATCTAATGATTATGATCCGGAAGGAATTTATATTAAAGTATTTTTTCAATTTAAAAATAATTAAATTAATTTTATATACTTTTAAATTAAGCTTTGGATTCCAGAATTAAAAAATGTACCTAAAAATAAATTATTTGAACCTTGGAAACTTAATAAAGAAGAATAAAAAGAATATGGAGTAATAATTGGTATGTTTTATTAAGTATTATTGCTGATTTTATATCATTTTTTTATTATTAAGGAAAAGATTATCCAGAACCAATATTAGATTATTTTGAAACTGTAAATAAACATAAGAAAATTTATTTAAATGCAAAAATACTTTAATGAAATTTAATTTAAAAATATAAAATTGTAAATATATATATAATATTTTTTAAGAATTAAAAAAAAAAAAAAAAGTAAATCAATCAAGAATAAATTTTTTGTTAAATAATATTTTAAAATATAAATATTTATTATGATTTTTATACAAAAAAATATTATTTATATTAAAAGTACTTTAATTTAATTTAAAAATAAAAAAAATATTAAAGATATTTATATTAAATATTCAATAAAAATAATCTATAATTGTATATTAAAATTATTTATTTTTAATAAATTTTGAAATTATAAACTTATTAGTATATAAGTATAGTAATAGAACACTATTTTTAGTCATATAATTATATTTATATACAATTTAAATCAAATATATATAATAATAATTAATTATTTTATAATATATATATATATATATATATTATTTATAAAATCTTTCTATTATAAAAGATGTCTTGTTCATTTTCTGGAGAATTTAAAGCATTAGAAAAATCTTTTATAGATGAATTAAGTGAGCATTTGAGCCCAATTCCATTAGCATCAAATGCTTATATATATAAATACACACAAGGACATAAATTAATAGATTTACCTCGAGGGGGTTATATAATAAAGACATCAGTGGGAAACATATAATATGGAATTCCTCCTGAAACTATAAAAGATTCAATAACATTAAAATTAGATGTACCAACAAATTTTATTATTCCAAGCAAACGATTTGATATAATAGCAAATTTAAACGTTGCAGAATTTGAATTTCCAGCATATTATAATTATTTTATTCATAAAAAGAAAATAAATTTAATTTGCGATATCGAAACTAAAGAATGTATTAGAAATGCATTTTAAGAAACTCTTTGCGGTCCTATTTCTCATGAAAATTTAGCTGAAGATTTCTATTATACATATCCAGTTTCTGGATATCCGGATTTTAAAAAAGAACGAAAAATTTTATCAGGGGCTATTCATGATTCTTAATATGATAGTAATGTAGATTCTTTGCTAAGTTTTTAAGTTTTTGAAAATAATAAGATTATTTTAAAGGAAGATGATAATATAGTTGAGATTTAAAAATATAGAGAGTAAAATAGCAATTCTTTTTATTTTAAGTTTATTGATAATGGACAAACTGTTGCTAATATTTTAGATGAATTAGATGTTTTTTAAGGATTTAAAGTTAAAATTGCAGAAGAATTTTATAAAGTAGATGATGTATGTTAGGAATAAAAGTAATAGACTATATAATAATAGATAAATCCACAAATAAAAAAAATAACTGATATTGTTTAAAGTAGCTCATTAGAAAAAAGAGGAAGCAAATTTAATATTCCTATAAATATTGAAGCACGTAATACTTTTCGACCTCCTGATTTCGGAGTTACTGTGTTAGGAAATTCACATGGATTTGATCCTTGTGGACACACTACAGGATTTGTATTATGGATTTACGGGAAAGGAATAATGGTAGATCCTCCTCCTTTTTCAAATGATTACTTAAAAAATATGAATATTATGCCATAAACAATATCTGCAGTAATAATAACACATTGTCATGCTGATCATGATTCAGGTGCTTTTGAAAAAATCCTTCTTTAAAGCAAAATTGAAGTAATAACAACAAGAACAATAATGAATTCATTTGTAAGAAAATATTCTAATATAACAGCAATGAGTGAGGAAAAAATAAAAAAATTATTTGTATTTAGACCTGTAATAATAGGAAGTAGTATGAAAATAAATGGAGGATTATTTAACTTCTTTTATTCTTTTCATGTGATTCCTTGTATTGGGTTTGATGTTGAAGTAATGGGAAAAAGCATTTATTTTTCGGCTGATACTTTCTATGATCCTATTCGTCTTAAAAAATATTTTGAATGGGGATATTTATAAAAAGAAAGATATTCCTAATTAGCACTCATTAATTTTGATAAGTATGACCTTATTTTACATGAAGCTGGAGTTCCTCCTATTCATACTCCTTTAAGTTCATTTAAGCATCTTTCTTAATAAGCGAGAGAAAATCTTTATATACTACATATTGCAGAGAAGGATTTGAAGAATTAAGAAGGATTTAAAACAATGAAAGAAGGAATAGAGAATACCATAGTTATTTATTAGAGAAACACTAATTAATAAATTGATCATTTAAAAACTCTTGATTTAATATCTAATATAGATATTTTTAGTTCTTTAACAGTAAAGAATGTGCGTTATTTATTAGATTGTTTACAAATAGAAAAGTATGATAAAGGAGAACTTATATTTCCTGAAAATTCAACAGGAAATAAATTTTATGTTATAAAATCAGGATTAGTTAAATGCTTTTCTAAAAGTAATCAAAATTTTGAATCTTTTATTGGGCCAGGTGATTATTTTGGAGAAATAAGCTTAATTGATGAAATGAAACAAAGAAAAGCAAGTGCTAAAGCTGAAAAGAAGACTACTTTATTAAGTTTAGAAAGACATGATTTTTAGTTTTTATTCTCTGAAGGATCTAATATTTTAAATAAATTAAAAAAACTTACTTAAGCGAGGAAATAATTCGTTATTGTTTATGTTGAGAAAAATAATTTCCTTAATTCTCTAGATAAAAATTAAAAAGTATCATTGGAAGCTATTATTAAGGAAAAATAAGTTTAAAAAGATGAATGTATTTGGAAATAAGGATAAATTCCTAATTTAGTAGTTATTATTAAGAGTGGTAAACTTCTATTTATTAAGTAAGATAATTTGGCTAAAATATGTGATAGTGGTGAATTTATAGGGGAAAGTTTATGTATTATAAAAAAATAGCCTGCTGTAACTTCTTTAAAAGCAATTAAAGATAGTAATTTACTTTATATAGACGCATAAGATTGGATTAATTTTCTTAATAAAAATCCAGGTTTTAAATTAATAGTAGAAGAAAAATAATATTTTAAATGAATATTTTTTAACGAAAATAAAAATTATTAATATATATTATTCAAAAAATAAGATTTATATATTTTTAAAAAATAATACTTTTTTAAAAAATATATTAATTTGTTTTTATAAATTTATTTATTGTAAATAATCAAAATTAAATATATTTAAAAAATTTACATAGATGATATTTTAATTATTATAATTAGTTATTTAATTTAAATTGCAATTGCTTTGAAATTAGTAATCTAACTATTGTTTTTTTTTTTTGGAATATAAAAAATATTTTACAAACAGATTTTTTTTAAATTTTCTTTTATAATAGATTTACTTAAAAATAAAAAGTATATAAAAAGCTAATTATTAATAAATTAATTTTTTAAAATAAATAATAGTGCAATATAATTTATAAATATGATTAATATTTTATAAAAAAACAGAAAATATATTATAATTTTTTTAAAAAAATAATTATAAATAAATGTTTTTTTAAATATTAAAAAAAAAAAAAAAAAAATTTTTATTAAATATTATTTTTGATTTAATTTTATTTTCTATGTTTCATATATATATTATAAATATATATTTTTACTAAAAAAAAAATGTTTGTAAATTTAATATTCAATATACTATTTTTAAAAGAATAAAAATCCAAAAACCTAATTAAAAATATAAACTATAATTTAAAACAGTATATATTTTATTAATTTGAAATTTTGATATCTGATTTTCAACCTTTTGTATAAATAAACGTAGAAATAGTGTTTGAAGTCTTAAGAATAATATTGCCAATTTTTTTTTTTTATGTATATAGTAATTATATATGTGCAATATTTACATATGACTTATTGATTCATTAATTAGTATTTCCATTTTTCTTTTTTAATAAATACTAACTAAACTACAAAAAATAGTTTTTTTATAATTTGATAGTATATTTCCCTTCATGCGTTATATTTGCAAATTTGCAGGAAAAATAAGAGTTTTTCTTTGTTTTTTTGATTATTTTTTTACGTATAAATATTATTTTAAGAAGATATTTTTACTTGGAAAACTTTTTGTATTTAAATAAACTTTTTTAATTAGTTTTTATAAAACAAATTAGAGATGATAAATTAATAATCCAAAACGAATAAAAGATGATTTTTTTTATTCATAAAAAATTACAAAAATTAAAAGTTCTAAAAAAGTTAACATTTGATACTTTCCGTCTTCTTAATTTTTATGAAAAAAATAATATTTTGATTTTAAAATAGAAAAATTTAATAAACTCTTATAATATTTAAGTTGTTTCCGGATAAAAATTTAACATTTTATTCTATTTTTAAGTTTAGTCTAATCAAATAATAATTAATGATGAAGATCCTCTAGTATGTTCATGCTTAATTGAAGGTAACATTAATTTTTAAATTATATTTTATGTAATATATATAAATTAGATAATATTTGCAAAATATAAATAATAAATTGCTTGAATGGATTAGTATTAAAAGAAATAAATAAAGAAGGAGATTTAAAACTTTTCATAAAAAAAAAGATTAATATTTTTTATTTTTTTAAAATGAAAAGAACCTACTACTTTGTGTTTTTGATTGTTTTGATAAATAAAATAAAAATAAAATATAAAGTGAATCTGATAATAAATAATAAGATCAATTATTTTTTATATGTAAAAATAAATACACATTTCAAGAGTTTCAAGTGGTTAGACTAAATGAAAAAATTATTGTTATTTTGACTTAAAAATAATTATTATATTATGATTTGGATATTATGAAAGTTATACATAAGCAAGAAAGTATTATTTAAGGTTGTTTAATTTAAAAAATAGGAAAATTTGGTTAAAAAAACTACTGTGCGTTGTCTTTTTAAGGCATTTTTATTAAATTTTACGATGAAGATTTTAATGAAGTTAAATAAAATAAATTTATAGAAATTTAAAAAAATCAATTTATTTTAATATGATATAGTCTGTAAGAATTAAATAATTATTTTAAATTTGGAATAAATTTATTATTTTGATTATATTAACTTTATTTAAAAAAAATATTTCATCAATTTAGTAATTCTTTCTTGAAAAATTATTTTAATTTATAATTCTTAAATAATTAAAAATAAAATAAAAAATATATTAAATATTTTAAAAAAATATTATAATATTAAATAATTATTATAATAATATAAATATTTTAAAACATATAATATAATACTAAACTTGAATTATATACATTATTCATTTTTTTAAATATTAATTCTATAATAATATATTTTATTTTATACTTTGTATTTTAAATTTAATATTTTTGAAAATAAAAACTTTTAAATTAATATTTTTAATATATTCAAAATTACGTCTTTTTGATTTTAAAGATATATTTTTTTTAATTTATAAAAAATATCTTTTATAATTTATAAAAATATACAAAATTTTTCAATTAAAATTTTATTAATTTTTTTTTTAAATATAAGACATTTTTAAATAAAAAAACATTAAAAAGTGTATAATGTCTTATAATTATTTTTAATATGAAATATATAAATAGTAAAATATAATTTTCTAAACTCTAAAAAAAAAATAAAAAAAATAACATAGACCTTTGTTAAACATATCTATTAATTAAAACATAAAATTCTCTATGTTAATTAATTCAAAAAGGTTTTTAAAAGCATATCTTTAAATATGCTAATTTTCATCATGATCTAAATCCCATTCAATATACCATAAATCTTTTTTAAAACTCAAAGCATATTCCAGATGTACTTAAAATTTAAGAACTTTATCATCATTAAAAATATCAAACTTATCAACAGCCGTATCTGAAAAACCCATATATTCAAAAAAAAAAAGTTAAACTAAAAACGAAATCGCCATACCATACCTTTATTAATAAAGATGTGTTTACATTTTATCTGAATTCCCCTCAGATTAATTTTTTCGAATAAATTCTATACTTATTTATATTTTCTCATTTTCAACAATATGAAAAAGATGATTTTTTTTCTTTTTTCTAATTTAAGTATTTATCCTCCTAAAAACTAAAAAAGTATTTAAATCCAAAGTAAATTCCTAAAAAACGTTAATGCAAAATTTTTCTTTAATAAAATCTCTTAGTTTTACTACCCATTCCTTGCTTCACCATGTTCCTGCTCCATTTCCAGGAATTATTCTACTTTTCAAAGACTCAAAGATTTCTTCGTAGGCATGATTCCACTGCGATATATGTATGCCATTTTTTTTAATTTTTTCTTAAATGTTCCTTTATACATAGAATAAAAATGAATATTATTATTAATTTTTTAAATATTAATAAGCACAATATTTGAAACTTTTACAAAAAAAGTTTAGACATAATTAATTATCTGTAATATAAAAATTTATTTACAATAAAAATTCCTACAATTCATAATAATTAATATGTTGTCACAACAAAATCCAGTTTAGGCAAATCCTGTTTTAAATTAAGTTTAAGTTCAATATCTTTTTTTCATCAATTATGCTTTTTATGTATTCAGATATTAAGTTCTTAATTATTTAAAATATGGCGTAATTTTGATTTTCGAATTAAAATCAAAATCTTAAATTTTGTCTTTTAATATGTATAGTTTTAAGTTTATGTGTCTTAAAATAAAATAAATAGGAAGTCTTTAAAAGATAGTTAACTATGTTAACTATAGAAAAATATAATTGATGTTCATTATAATTAATATAACATTTATTATTTTCTTTTTCTTTTATTTAATTAATTTTTATTTTATATTAATTAACTTTTTTTAAGAATATTCAATATTCATTTTTTTTTGTTAGTCTTTGGTTTTTAATTTATTTAAATTATTAATATTTTTTAATTTTTCTATAATTATATGTATTATTATTTTTTATATTGTTATAATAATATATATATTGTTTTTATTTTAAAATTTATTTTGATTTTATCATTTTATTTCTTATGACTGAATAAAAAAATAAAATTTAATTTTTATAAATAAATAATAGTTTAATTATAAATAATCGAAAATATTAATAGTTTAGAGAAATAAAATATAATTATTAAAATAAATAAAATATGAAGAAATCATAAGAAATTATTTAAAAAATATTTATAAATAAATTTAATATAATATATTATAATTATATAGATATTAAGTATATTTGTTATATTATTTACATTTAATTAAAAATAAGTGATTTTTATATTTATATAAAAATCAAATGAAATATTATATAAAATTTTGATTTTTTTTATTAATTTTATAAACTTTAATTATTATTTTTATATGTAATTATTATAAAATAATTTAATCATATTTTATTACTTATATATATATATATATATATATATATATAAATAAAATTAATAAATTATATGCTAATTATTATTTTTAGACTATTTTAATCAATATAAATACAAATAATTAAAAATATTTTTTATTTTAAATAGTAAAATAAATAAAAAAATGTTAATATAAAAAAGTATAATTTATATAAATAAAATAGATAATACAATAAGTATTTTAAGTTAAGTAAGGAATTAACTAATTTAATATATTTCACAGATAAAGCAATATAAAGAAAATAAAGAAAAATCTGCTGAAAAGTAGTCTTCTACAATAGTTTAATAGCAAATGTAAAAAAAATACATATCTATATATTTTATAAAAAAAAAATATAGTTAAAAAACTATTGAATCATTATTAGATTTATTCAAATAAAAATTTAAAGAAATAGAAGATGAAAATTTATTTGAAATAAATTTAAGTATAAAGGAATCATTAAAATTATTATAAAGAAATGAGGAATATTTTAAATGCAAAAAAAATAAAATAAAATCAAGCTAATTAGACTTATATCAAAAAGCTGGCTAAACCGTAATATAAAGACAAAATATAGCATTATTTAAAAAATATGATTTTGAAAAAATAAATCAATATGGAGTTGCTTTTTTTGTTAAATAACAATAATAATAAACATACCAATAAAATTAGTAATAATAATAATCAAATTAAAATTAATAATTAAACATATATAGCCCTTTTAATAATTACAATAGAAAATTAAATAATTTAGATTATGATATTTAAGATATATAATGCTTTCCTATATTAAAAGATAATTAATATAATCTTACTTTCGCATATACTGAAGTTTTTAAAGAAATATCTTTATATTTAAAATATGTATAAACTAATTTAGAAATTTCTTAATTTATGGACTTATTTTTGACTGATAATGTCAGCGGAACTACGTATAAGAAAATTTTTTATTTTGAAAAAGTTTTTAATTCATAAACTCTATGTTATTCATGTTAAAATTATATGCTTTATATTTCTCCGTAAAGGGGATTTTTACCACCGACAATTTATTATAATAATAGATTTTATCATTAATAGTGTTTTATGGAAGGCGAAGAATTATGAGTTTAATTTGTATATTTATATTTTATTTTTTTAAGTATTTATATATTATATAAAATTATGTATATTCCTTGTTTACTACACATTTCATAAATAATTATATTAATATATATAATATTATAATATTTTTATTATTCTTCAATTTTAAACTATTTAATAATTAATTTTTAAATATTATTATTTAGTTAAATAATTAATCTAAATTAATTTTATAACAGTTGTAAATATTTCATATTATCAAAAACTCATATAAAAATATAAAATAAAAGTCTTTAAAACTAAAAAATGCATTAATTAAAATATAAATATATATAATATTAAAATTTGCAAAAAAATAAATTTTATGTATATTTAAAACAAAAAAGTTAAAGTTTAATAAAAAAAATAAAATAAAAATATTATATAACCGCATTAAAAACTAATCACTTATTATGTTAAGTTTAAATATTATTTTTTAATTTTGATGAAAAATATTTATAAATTTCTGTTTTTATAAGTATTAAATAATAAAATTAATTTCATTAATATTATATTAAAAAATTATAATATATTAAAATAATATGTAATTTATTATTTAGAATAAAAATAAATTAAAAGATATTAAAATTTTTTAAATTTTAAAAAGTATATCTATTATTATAATATTAAACATAAAAAAAATACATGAAAAATTAAATTAAGATAATAATAATTAAATTATTATTATTAATAAATATGCATTAATTATTTTAAAAAAAAACTAAATGTATTTTTTTTTTTATTTGAAACAATATTTCAATATAAATAAATAATAATATTAATTTAAAATAAGTGAAAAATAACATTAATTTATTTTTTAAATTATATTTTTTTTAAATTATATAAACTTTAAAAATTAAATATTTATTTATTAATATTTTTGTATATAATTTTAAAATAAGTTATTTACATGATTATATTTTTTTCTTCCTTTTATTTTTTGGCGCTTTTTTTATTTTTTTAAAATTAATTTTGTGGGAATTAATTTTTTTAAAAAAAAGGTAAGTAAAGGAATTCGAATATATTTTTTTTTAAATTTTGATTTTTTTAAATAAAATAGAATTTTTTATATAATTAAAATATATTGTATGCATATTAAAAATGTAATAAAAATATTTAAAAAATATATATAAAAAAACAAAAAAAACAAAAAAAACTAATTTCAAAGCCTACTTCTATTTTTTTATTTAAAAAAGAAAAAAAATTAAAATTAAAATACAATTTCATTTCTAAAATAAAAAAATAATTAAAATAAAAAATAATAATAATAAAATGAGCTTTTGTACATTACCTTTGCAACACTAATAACATTCTAAATGTATAAATATATTGTTAATTTATATTTATATAAAAAATAGAAATATAAGTATTTGAAGATTAAGAATATACTTTATAATCCAATAAAAACAAATATTAAGCAAATATTAATGAAAAAACTTACTTGAACACTACGAAAATAATATTACCATAAATTAAGAGTAATAAATATAAATATACTTAATTTTTTTATAGCTATTATAAAATTTATAATAAATATTTCTTTATTAAAAATATTTAAATATTTCTTTATAAAAATATTTTTAAATATTAATCGTTAATCTATAAAAAAAACACGCATATTTTAAAAATATAAATAAATATAAGCTTTAAAAAAAAATAAAAAAAAATAAAAAAAAAAACAAATAATTAATAACTTATAATTTATTAATAAAAATAATAAAAGTAACTATCCTTTATAAAATTGTGAAAAAAAGAAAATATAAAAATTGTGTTTTAACTTTTCAGAAATGGATAAAAGCAAAAATTAAAATCAACAATAATTTGATACAATAGCAATTACTCACAAAAACGACAATTAAAAAAATCTTTAAATAAAAGAAGAAATAAAGAAAGGTAATTTATTAATCCAAATATGTTAAACAGATGAAAACTTTCCACAACTATTTAATTAATAATATTTAGAAAAAAATATATAATACATATAATAAAAATAACTTTTATAGAAATAAAAAAGAAGAATTTTGCATTTAGATTAAATAAACAGTATATCTTTAGGAAAAAACAATAAATTGTATAATTTATTAGAAGATAATATTAGTAATTAAGATGATGAAAATAATAATAATGGGATTATAGAATACGAAAAAAATTTACTTCCTGCTTAAGTATAAAAAAAAAAAATAACATGTAAATGCAAAAAAAGTAAATGCTTAAAACTTTATTGCGATTGTTTTAATTCTTAAGGATTTTGTTCCGATGAATGTACATGTGATGACTGTTTAAATAAAGCTGAAAAAAAAGAAAGAGATGAAGCAATTTAATAATTAGTTTAAAGAAATCCTGATGCATTTAAGCCAAAAATATAATCATTATAAGTATTTTTTATTTTTTATTTTTTATTTTACTGTTTTAATAAAATAATTTAAAAATAGGATGAAAAAGATATTTATATTCATAATAGAGGATGTAATTGTAAAAAATCAGGATGTTAAAAAAAGTACTGTGAATGTTATAACAGAGGAGTAAAATGCAGTCTATATTGTAGATGTGATTTATGTACAAATAGAGAACCTTCATATTATTTAGAAAAAAGATAAAAAAAGATAATTAAGTAAGAAAATCCTGAAAAAAATATTATTGGATTAGAAAACTTTAATACTAATTTATAAATTTAAAACATATAAATGCATACTTCATTAAATTTTAACAATAATAACAGCTTTGGATATATAAATACTGAGGAAGAGAAAAATTGGGATAAAGGAGGATTTTTTAGTAATAATTTTTCCCTTAATTTTGGAAAATGTATTAAAAATATAAATTTAAAAAATAACTTTGTCGATGATGGTTAGCCTGATGTTGATATATTGATTTAAAATGGTTAAGTAAAGAGGTTTTAATGAAGGGGGAAAAAAAAAATATTTATTTTACAATCATAACTCATTTAATATATATATATATATATATATTGTAATATAAAAATTATTTATTTTTCCTTTTACTTTTCAAAATAGAACTATAATATGTAAAAATAAAATATATTTTATTTATTTAAGATTTTTAATTTATAATTAATTTTATTTTATTTCAATATTTATTATAATGTTTTTTATATAGAAATAATTATTATAAATTTATATTAATGAATTAATTTTATCTTTAATATAATTAATTTTTAATTTATTATATATTTAATATGCTTTGTTATTTGCTTATTAAATATTTATGATTTTTATAATTAAATTATAAAGAATATTTAATACATACAAATAACATTAGAATTATGTTTTTCATATATTTTAAATAATTACATATAACATAATTGTGTTTATTAAATTTTATATTTCTTTTAAATCCTCTATATAAATTTTATTAATTTTAATAAAAAAAAATGGTAATAGGCTGTTTATCAATTAAGTCAGATATATTTATAAAGCATATTAATAGAATTAACAATGAGAGAACGGAAAAAAGCCTGCAAATATGAATGTAAAATATGGATGATAATTTAAATTAAATTTTTATAATTTTTTTGTTAATTCCTAATAAATAAATATAACGAAAATGCATATTAGTATATTAATAAATTAAATATACATCGAGATTCTCGAAAATTGAATGAGAAAAATAAGTATAAATTAATAAAGATTATATATTATTAAATCTATTTATAGGAAAATATAGAAATAATAAGCTTTATATATAGTTAGTTTAATTGTATTAAAATATATATAAAATATTATAAATAAGTTAATTTTTATAATGCAAAACAAAATAATATAAATAGGTGCATATATTGAAGAAAGAAAAACAGTTCATAAATAAGCCAGAATATTAAAAGCATCAAAAATAATTAGTAAAGGTGCAACTCCAAAAAACGAATGGTATATCTTTAAAATAAGAAATTAAAATTCTTAAAACTTAGTAATTTTTTTTTTTTTTTAAATAATTAAAAAATAATAAGGATTATCCAAACATAAAAGATATCCCAATTTCACTAAGACTCTAAACTTTTCTACATAGTCAGTTAGCTATGTTAAGTCAATGAAATTTTCGATAAAATTATAGATGAAAGTTTTTTGCAGAAAGCATCATAATCAATTCAATAAACACTTCTGGCAGTCAATTATTAACATCAAATAATATTTTTAATAAAAAATTGAAAGCCGAAAACATATTATATAAAATTAAAAAACCTAGTAGATTTAGGAAATTTTATACCCTAACAATAAACTTACTTAAAAAATAGGAACTTCTTATTAGAAAAAAATAAGATAATAATAAACATCATATTTAGAGATGAAGGGTTATTTTATAATGCGAGTAATTTTTACTATTTTTAAATATATAAGTTATAAGCTTATTTTTATTTATATATATTACTTTTTAATGGACATAACGATGTTAATATAATCGATAATGTAATAATTATGAAATATAATTTTGATACTGAAGAACTAAATTAATTATATTTCAAAAGAGGCCAAAAATTTTATAAGAAAATTAATAGAAAATAAATTCTAAAAAAAAGATATTCAGCATTAGATGCTATGTTTTAAAACATACTTCGGTAAAAAAAAAAATATAAAATTAAATTATAAATCACCTTTATTAATTAATTATTTTAAAAATATGAAGAACTTTACAGTTTTATTAATAATTGAATATAATTTTTATATTTTATTTTTTTAGCAGAAAGAAATATTAATAAAAACAACATGGATATTTTTTATTAATAAGCCATCTTTAAAAAAAAAAAAAAAAATTAAAAGTTTTAAAATATATAGTTATGAATATATATAATAAATAATGAAGAGAAGATCTGATTTAAGGGTCGAAAAAATATTAAATTATGAATAAGAATAGAATAGTTAATGAAAAAAAAGTAAATAAAGTTATAATTAAAATATAAAAAAATAATTTTGGTTAAATTGAAGATATATAAATATTTTATTATATAATTTAAAATAAATTAAATTAATATATTAGAAATATGAATAATATTTATGGCTAAAATTAATATAAAAATATTTATAATGTAAAAATAAGATAAAAATGGCATTAATAAATTAAATAATTTAAAAGATTATTAATGTATTTTTAAATACTAAATAAATATATGTAATGCATTATTTTAATATTTATTAATATAAAATAAATATATATAAAAAAAAAAAAATTTAAAAATAAAAAGTAAAAAAATAGAAAATATTAATAATTATAATCATTAAAAAAAAAATATATATATATTAAAGATTTTATATAATTGGAAGAGTTAAAGAAAAGAGTATAATTATAATTGTTAAAAAAAAATAAAAATTAAAAATCATATTTCTATTTAAAAATTAAAAAAATTATATAAAAATAAATAAATAAAATAAAATTAAAAATAAATATATATTATATATATATAATATATTTATATAATTAATTTTATATATATTTATATTTAAATAAATAAATATATTTTTTTTCATTTTTCTTATTTAATTTCTTTTTTGTTTATAAAAATAATATTTAATATATAATATATATATATATATATAAAATATTTAAAACTTTATAATTATTTTAAATATATACAAAAATTTAAATATTAATATTTTTATATAATTTCATTATTTAATTTTTTTTTAATAAATTAATATATTATTTATTATCAGAAATATAATTAAAATATTTATAGAAAAAAATCTATTGTATAACTAAATATATATTTTATATTATATATAAACACTTACAAAATAATAATATTAATATATATACTTATATAATTAAATTAATTTTCATTATAAAAAAAAAATTAATCTTATAATGTATATTGATAGTAGCGATTCAGTTCGAAAATCCGGTTCAAGAGCTTTGCAAAGGAAAAAATCATCATTTTGTCCAAAGAACTAAAGTCTTAAACATGAATAAATGCCATAATATGTTGATGATTTTTAAGTATTTAAAGACGATCCTAATCTCTTATATTATAAGGATCATTTTGAGATACGTACAAGTGCTTTTTATAATTAATTATAGCATATTTAAAAAATAGAGAATAGTTTGGAAGATTTTGCGAAAGGTAAAAAAAAAAACAAAAAAAAACAAAAACAAAAACAAAACAAAGAATAGGATACTAAAAATAAGGATTCAATATCCTTGGAGATTATTTAATTTACAGAGAATGGGCTCCATGTGCTTAAGAAGTATATTTATGTGGAGATTTTAATAATTGGGATAAAAAACAATACCCTTTAACTCGCGATAATTTTGGAAACTGGGAAATCAAGCTTCCTTTAATAAATGATAGTCCAATAATACCTCACAACTCTAAGATTAAAATTCACATATTGAATGCTAAAAACCAATGGGTAGACCGAATTCCCGTTTGGTCTAGAAAATTAATGCAAAACGAAGAAACAAAAGGTTTTGATGCAGTTTTTTGGTGGCCATCTAAAAGTTATGTTTTCAGAAATCCAAAACCAGAACCTACCCGAGCTCTCAAAATTTACGAATGTCATATTGGAATGGCTGGCTAAGAACCGAGAGTTCACACATTTAACGAGTTTACAGAAAAAATACTTCCCAGAATTTAAAAATTAGGGTATAATACTATATAAATAATGGCAGTGGCTGAGCATGCTTATTATGGCTCATTTGGATATCATGTAACGAATTTATTCGCTATATCTTCTCGTTTTGGAACTCCAGAAGACTTTAAAATATTAGTAGATACTGCACATGGAATGGGAATTCATGTATTAATAGATTTAGTGCATTCTCATGCAAGCAAAAATGTGAATGATGGATTCAATGAATGGGATGGAACTGAGTTTTAATATTTCCATGATGGATAAAAAGGAAATCACACAGGATGGGACTCAAAAATTTACAATTATGGAAAATGGGAAGTTTTAAGACTTCTTTTATCAAATATTTCATGGTTTATGGAAGAATATGATGTAGATGGATTCAGATTTGATGGAGTTACTTCTATGCTTTATTCACATCATGGCTTAGGTAAAGGATTTACAGGAGGCTATCATGAATATTTTAATGAAAATGTAGAAATAGAAAGCTTAGTTTATCTTATGCTTGCAAACAAATTAATTCATTCGATTTATAAAGATGCTATTAGTATTGCTGAGGATGTTTCCGGATATCCCACTTTATGTAGAAGCATTTTAGAAGGAGGAATCGGGTTCGATTATAGATTATAAATGGCAGTCCCTGACAAATGGATTCAATTATTAAAAGAAAAAAGTGATGAAGAATGGAATATAAAAGATATGGTATGGACTCTTATTAATAGACGAAGCGATGAAAAGTGTATTGTTTATGCCGAAAGTCATGATTAGGCACTTGTGGGAGATAAGACTTTATCTATGTGGCTTTTTGATAAAGATATTTATGATAAAATGAGTACTACTATTCAAGAAACATTTGTTGTTAATAGAGGTATTGCTTTACATAAAATGATTAGATTAATTACTATTGCTTTAGGAGGAGAAGTATAGAATATATATTATTTTTTATAATATGATTTTATAGGGTTACCTTAATTTTATGGGAAATGAATTTGGACACCCTGAATGGATAGATTTTCCTAGAGAATAGAATGGATGGAGTTATAATTATTGTAGAAGATAATGGAATTTAGTTGATAATAGTTTATTAAGATATTAATATTTAAATGTTAATTATATTTATAGTTTAAATATATATATATATATATATATATATACATATATATTCTTATAAAAATAGAATTTTGATAAAGAAATGATTTTATTAGAATAAAAATTCTAATTTTTATTTTCTAAAAATAAATATATTTCTAGATAACATGAGGAAGATAAAGTTATAGTTTTTGAAAGAGATAATTTGCTTTTTGTTTTTAACTTCCATCCTACTAAATCATATGAAAAATATTTGATTGGAACTAGTCTAAGAGATGATCTTTTGATTATTTTAGACACCGATGATGTTTATTATTTTTTAATATATACTTAAATAAATTCAATAATATATATTTTTTAAAATAGCCACATTTCGGTGGACATGATAGAGTCAGAGCAGGGCATGATGTGCCTTTTAAATTAACTGGATAATGTGTTGATGGAAGGGATAATAGCATTTATCTATATATTCCTTCAAGATGTGCAATTGTTTTAAGTGATTAAAAAAGTGTTTTTGAATATTGTGACCAAAAAAAAAATTATTAAGTTGAGAAAGCTTGGTTATATATAATAATTATTATTATATATCTGAAATTTATTATTTTATCAAAAATAAAATATAATAAATATTTTAATATATATTTTTTTTAATATTCCATATTTTTTTTTTAATAATTTTTTTATTTTTTTCTAAAAATTTAATTAATTATAAATTTTAAAAACAAAAATTCAAATATAAATTTTTTCCTTTTATTTTTATTGTTTTCAAAAAAAGGAATTATTTAAAATTTACAAAGGAACAGAAGGAATTATAGATAATTCTAGCCAACTATTAAAGCAAAATTTAACTAGTTACAGATGTAATCCTTTAGAATTAAAAAATTAAATATTATATGATTTAATTTTTTCCCTTAAGATTTACTCCCCGTCTAAAATACACAAGCAAGGGATAATATTAGAAACACAACAAGTAAATACGCCAAGAAATAATCCTAAATAATAGCAAGTTAAGCAAGGCCAATAATTTGAAGCATAATAATTAATATCTTCTAAGATTTAAATAAATTAATCTTCTTATATATTGAAATTTTTCAACTCTAAAGGAAAATAAATTTCATATTAATTGCTATAACCATTTAAAGCTTTATTACCTATGGCTGTAAATTTAAAAGTGATTTTATTGTTTGATAAATCAACTTTTTTTGAAAGTTCAGAAGGTGAAAGATATATTTGGTTTTTAAATTTTTATTATTTTATTTATTATAATTATTATTATAAATAAGTAGCCATTATCAGTTTTTAAAAATTAACATAAATTTTCAACTTTTACTATTGTTTTATTATTTTATAATTTAAAATATAATTTATTCTTATTTTTATATAAAATTAAATAAGAAAATTTATATTTAAAAATTCAATAATAATTTTTTTTTTTAATTAAAATAGAATGTTTTCTTAATTTTTAAAAATAACAAATTTATTTAATGTGTTTTTTAAATAAATAAATAAAAAAAATTTAATCATAAAAAAATATTATATTGATATTAAAAAATTTAACAAAATATATTATAATTATCAATAAAAAAATAAATAAAAATACATATTGTTATTTACTTTTTAATTTTTAATATTTAATAAAAAAATTAATAACAAACAATTTAATCAAAAATATTACTTCAAATCGCATTTTCATAATAGCATAATTCTCAAAAAAAAAAAGCATTAAATATTCTCCTTACAAATAAAATAATGAAAAATAAAATTAATTTGAATTATATAAACAGATAGATTTATAAATTAATGGAATAAATTTAATAAAAGCAAGAGTCAAATTAAATACACTTAAAATATTCATTATTTTTACAAAGCATTATATAATAAAAAAAAGCAAGTTTAATATTTTTAAGGAAAATTTAAAAAATAATTTTATGAAAAAACTAGAAATATCTAAGAATAACATAAATTATAAAGTTAATGTTTAGATATGAAAACAGAAAAACAAAAAAATTAAAAAAACTATTTTTGAAAAAAATAAAATAATAAATATATAAAAAACTTTAATTAAATGGCATTTTATGAAAACAAAATCAAGAAATAACTGTTTTCTTTTGAAAAAAAGGAATAAAATATATATATATTATAACAATACCATATTACTGATATTTATAAAAGATATTAGAATAAAATAAAATTTTGAGCATTTAAATAATTTAAAAAAAAAAAAATCTGTTTTTGAAAAATATTTTATTAAAATTTATTTAGGTATCTAAATAAAAATAAAAAAAAGTTTTATAGTTTAATAAAAACAATTTTTAAGTGATTATAAATTCGAATAATCAAATATATTTTAATAATATAAAGAGAGATAAAATATATTTATATCTTTTAGGATTAATATATAATTTATTTATAAATAAAAAATTAATATATTTATACTATATTGTTTGTTCAAAATAGCTACTGTATTAAATTAGTATATTTATATTTTTTTATTATAAATAAATTTAGTATAAGTAAATAAAAACTAAATAAAATAATGTTTAGTAAATTTATAATAAAGATGTTATTTATTTTAGTGTTATGAATAAAAAAATAAATTTTAAATAGACAAAGATAAAAATATTTCAAAAATTAAAACCAATAATCATATAATCAAAATAAATAAAAATATTAAATAAATAAATTAATCATAATATAATTATGAACTAATATATAAATTGTATAAATAAAATAATAAAATTAATGAAAAATAAGAAATAATAGTTAAATAATATCAAAATAAATAAAAAAAAATATAAAATAATATCATATATATATTTCTATTAAAAATATTTAATAAAAAAAAATTAAAAAAATGTCTTGCATATATTTACCTATATCTTTAGCTAATTAATCTATATTAGAAGAACTAAGTTTAACTTCATTTGTACTAGAAACATCAGTCGTTCCAAAAGAAAATAACGACATAGTAATAGATTTACCTAGAGGAGGTTAAATAATTAGAACTTCAGTTGGAAACATATAATACGGGATACCTCCTGAGACTATAAAAGATTCAATAACTATGAAATTAGAAGTACCAAAATATTTTATTATACCAAATAAAAGATTTGATAAAGTTTCAAATTTAAATGTTGCTGAGTTCGAATTTCCGGCCTATTATAATTTTTTTATTCATAAAAATACAATAAACTTAATATGCGATTCAGAAACAAAAGAATGTATTAGAAGAGCTTTTTAAGAAACATTATGTGGGCCTTCTTCGTATGAAAATTTAGTTGAAGATTTCTATTACACATATCCAGTTTCAGGATATCCAGATTTCAAAAAAGAAAGAAAAATTTTATCTGGAGCTATTCAAAATCCTTCATTAGATTCAAATCCAGATACGATTTTGTGTTTTTCAGTTTTTTAAGAAAATCAAATAGTTATAGTTAAAGATAATAATACATTAATTATTTAAAGAATTCTAAATAAAAATTAACTTTGCTTTTCCTATAAATTTATTGATAATGGTAAAGAAATTGCTATTATAAATGATCGTGTTGAAATGACTGTCTAAGAAAATAAGTTCACTCCATAGGATTTGGATGTTCTAGACGATCTTTTAAATATTATTGATTCCAAATAATAATAATCACGATAATAATAATAACATTGCCCTGTAATATCTAGTCCAAAAAATCCATAATTAAATCGTATTAAATGTGATGGAAGAAATTTCATTAAAAAAGGTTCTTAATTCAAGATTCCTCATACTTTTCTTTCCGAAGGATTTACTCCTCCAGACTTTGGGATTTCAGTTATAGGCAATTCACATGGATTCGATCCTTGTGGACATACTACAGGAATAATAATTTGGTTATATGGAAGAGGAATAATGGTAGATCCACCACCATACACAAATGATTATTTAAAAGAAATGAATGTATCGCCTTAATTAATACAAGCAATAATAATAACACATTGTCATGCTGATCATGATTCAGGTGCTTTTGAAAAAATCCTTCTTTAAAGTAAGATTGAATTAATAACAACAAGAACAATAATGAATTCATTTGTAAGAAAATATTCTAATATAACAGCAATGAGTGAGGAAGAAATAAAAAAATTATTTGTATTTAGACCTGTAATAATAGGAAGTAGAATGAAAATAAATGGAGGATTATTTAATTTTTTTTATTCTTTTCATGTAATTCCTTGTATTGGGTTTGATATTGAAGTAATGGGAAAAAGCGTTTATTTTTCAGCTGATACTTTCTATGATCCTATTCGTCTTAAAAAATATTTTGAATGGGGATATTTATAAAAAGAAAGGTATACTTCTTTGGTTGAAATTGATTGGGATAAATACGATATTATTTTGCATGAAGCTGGAGTTCCTCCAATTCATACCCCATAAAGTTCTTTCCTTCATTTTTCAGAAAAAGCTAAGAAAAATCTTTATTTATTACATATAGCGGTAAAAGATGTTAAATATAATGAAGGATTTAAAAGGCTAGAAGAAGGACTTGAAAATACTATAGTGCTTTATGAAAATAACACAAACTAGAAAATAATCCATATCAGGAATTTAGATTTGATATCAAACATAGATATATTCAGCACTTTAACAGTTAAAAACGTTCGCTATTTACTAGATTGTTTAGAAGTTGAATAATACGAAAAAGGAGATTTAATATTTCCAGAAAACTCAACTGGAAATAAATTCTTTATCGTATAAAGTGGACTTGTGAAGATTTTTTGTTTCGAAAATTAAAATTTTGAGTCTTTTATAGGGCCAGGAGATTATTTTGGAGAAATTAGTTTAATTGATGAAATGAAATAAAGAAAAGCAAGTGCAAAAGCTGAAAAAAAAACAATACTATTAAGTTTGGAAAGACATGATTTTTAATTTTTGTTTGGTGAAGAAAATAATATTTTGAAAAAATTAAAAGAGTTGACGAAAGCTAGAAAGTAGTTTGTTATAGTCTATTTGGAAAAAAATAATTATTTTAATTCTTTGGATAAAAATTAAAAGGTAGTCTTGGAGGCTATTCTTAAAGAATAAAAAATAAGTAAAGGCACATGCGTATGGAAATAAGGTCAAGTCCCTGAGTCTGTTGTTATTGTCAAAGATGGATCATTAGCATATTTTAAATAAAACCTTAAAGGTAAAATTGTTAGATAAGGAGAATTTATAGGTGAAACTATGGCAATTATTAATAAAGTACCTGTTTAATCTTCATTAAAAGCTTTATAAGATACTACTATTTTATATATTATTAGTTAGGATTGGATTGAGTTTTTAGATAAAAATCCTGGAGTTAAGTTATAGATTGAATCAAAAGTTTATTTTAGATGATTTATTTTTATACTATTTTATCCATTTAAATAATTTAATAATAAACTTTTTTATAGTTTTTTTATTTATTTTTAAAAAAGACAAAATGTAAATTTTTAATAAATGTAAGTATATTCGTTCTCTAAAAGCAAGGAAATTTAATCCAAATTTTGTGTTGTGTTAATTTTTTGATATATTAATATTATAATATTATTAACAAAAAACAAAATTGATATTTATATTTTAATTTTTAATGTTTATTAAATATTTTAGTTAATTTTTCTATATAGGTAATAGAAAAACGCTATTTATTTAATAATTTTCATTTATTATGAAAATTTCTTTAAGCTACTTTCTACACCTTTAAAACATTAGAAAAAAATATTTTTAAAGGCTCTAGAGCAGCTTTTTAGTTTTTTTATTTTATAATTATTATCGTTTTTTATTTTATTTTATTTTTTAATTTTTTTTGTTAATTAAATATATATATTCTATTCTATAAAATGACAATATAATAATTTTATATCTTTTTAATTTTATATCAATTATTATTTATAAAAATTATTTTTATTTAAAAACTTAATCCAATTATTAAGCTTCAATAATAAGGGATACTATTATTTTTTATAACTTTTAAGGAGGTCTAAACAATTATCTTACTTAATATACAGAATATTGCCACTTTTAATAATAACTAATATTTTATAAATTTGTCTCTATTTCCAAATACATTCATAATTTTAAACCCATTTTTCTTTAATAATATCTTCCAATAATACTTTTTGATTTTTATATAGACTAATGAGTAAATTATTTTTTTTAACATATAAAATATTGACTTATTTTTACTTTATTTAAATTCATCAATTAAATTTATTTATCCAAAATAATAACCTAGAAAATAAAAAGAATAATTATTTCCTTCTTTATATTTCTCAATTATCATCACTTTCTTTAACAACTTTACTATTTTCAAAAAATTAAAAGTTTAATAAAGTGTCTATATTATTATCATATTATGATTGATTATAAATAGCTCCTGATACAAAGTTTCTTTCGTTTTTGAAATCTGGATATCCTGAAACTGGATATGTGTAATAGAAATCTTCAACTAAATTTTCATACGAAGAAGGCCCACATAATGTTTCTTAAAAAGCTCTTCTAATACATTCTTTTGTTTCTGAATCGCATATTAAGTTTATTGTATTTTTATGAATAAAAAAATTATAATAGGCCGGAAATTCGAACTCAGCAACATTTAAATTTGAAACTTTATCAAATCTTTTATTTGGTATAATAAAATATTTTGGTACTTCTAATTTCATAGTTATTGAATCTTTTATAGTCTCAGGAGATATCCCATATTATATGTTTCCGACTGAAGTTCTAATTATTTAATAGCCTCAAATTTTAACTTGATTTTTAATACTAAAATAAATAATAATTATTAAGATAAATAATCTTAACCATTTTAATATTATTAATTTTTTAATAGTTAGTCAATATTAATATTTTGTACATAAAATTTATAAATATGTAAAATAATAGAAATTGAAATTCTTACAAAAAACATAAAATAATTTTTTAAAAAACTAATTTTCATTATTTATCTAAAACCAAATAAATTTTGGTAATAGCTTTATAAATTCTTTCAACTTCTGTGTAATTAGCTTTTTTCGCAGTCAAACAAATTGACCTTAACTTATGTTATACTTTTCCCAGAGGTTCATTTTCTTTTATAAGTATTTATTTATTAAGTCCAGGAGCTTACAAAAATACAACATCACATTTATTTATATCTTCAAAGTGTTCATTAAGAATATTATGAACTTTTTCTTAATGTTTTTTCTCTTGATCTCTTCGGATTTAACTTCCCATAGATTTAACTTATCTTCCACTTTAAGAATCACAATTAATTTATCTTTATCCGGCTTTTTTTCTAGTAACATATTTATGATCGCTTTTATGAAAGAGGCAATTACCTTTTTCGTTAAAAACTCCAAGTGAAAAATAACCTCCATGACATAAAATAATAGCTATTTTTTTAATATTGTGCAAATTTTATATATAATCTTATTATTAAGATTAAATCATGTTTTACTCTTTTTATTTTATTTTATTTATTATTTGCTTTTGACGACTTAATAGGCTTTACATATTTGAAAAATCATAATTTACAGATGTGAATTACTCACTTTTGTACAAATCTTAGTATTTTTTTTATTCATAGGCTTCATTTTATTCTTCTATAGTATTATCTTCTTATATGTTTAGGTTTTAATCAATTATTGAACGATTAATGAATACAATATCTGGGAAAGTTACATTTTTGAAAAAAATGTTGTTATATTCTTTAATAAATTTATCTTATTTTATATTTTTCATCAAGTTTTAAGGATCGTTTTGAATTTCTATTAATTACCAATTTTTCGGGTTTAAATATTTTAATGGAATATCAAAAATACGCATTTTTATTATATAATTCGAGTCTGTTTCTATAAATTTAAAATTCTAATTTTTTAACTTTTTTTATGTTATTTTTTAGTATATATTTTCTCTCCATAAATTATATTGATTATTTTCTTTGCCTTATTGATATTTCTTAAATTAAGAGTAAAAAAATTAAGAACATAAATTTAATCTACATAAGTCCTTTTTTGTCAAAAACTAATATATCAATTCTTAGTATTTTGAATCTGATTGAAATAAAAACTATAATGTAATTTGGGCTTTTTAAAAATTCATCAGAATTACTTAATTTTTCTTTTTTAATTTAATATATTTTAATTCTTTTTTTATTAAATATTACTTTTGTATTTATTAATTGTTTTATATTTAAAAAGTAAATTTTAATACTTTTTTTATTATTAAATTATAAATTTAATATTATTTTACTGTAATTTTTATTTATAAACTTAAAAAAAAAAAAGGATACTATTTTTTTAATTAAGTTTTTAAATAAAATATAAGAGAAAAAATAATAAAATCTATAAAAAAGTAATAAATATAAATCTGCTATTGTTTTTTTTATAAATTCTTTTTCTAATTTATTTCTGAAAATTAATATACAAAAGAATTTATATAACAAATATTAATCTATTTTAGTTTAAATAAGCTTTTTGATCTATTCATACAATAGAAATAATATATTTGTATAATAAATTATTTTAAAATAGATTCTTTTTATCTCTTTGTTAATTAGTTAATTAAGTTTTCATTTTATAAATTAAATTATTTTAATAAAATTTTTAATAAATTCATTTTATTATTATTGTATAATCACATAATATAATAAAAATTATAAGTGTCATAATGAAAAAAAAAAATTGTGTACAATTAATTTAAAAATAAAAGCTAATATAATTTTTTTGTTTTTTTTTTAAAAAAAACAAATTAAATATTGAGAAAGGAAAAATAAAAAATGAATAAATTCTAATATTTAAATTAAATATAAATAAATATAGTTTTATTTAAAAAAAAAAAAATTTTTGGTTTTATAAATAATTAATTCAATTTTATAACCCATTAAAATGCTTTCATTATATAAAAATATTTTTTTTAAATTTATTATAATTATATTTAAATAATGTATACCAATTAATTATTAATCTATTTGAAAAAAATAATATTTTTAATTATTATTTATATTAGATTATAATACCATTATTATACAAAAATATATTTTTTATTGCTTTTCTATTTAATTTAATATGCATTTAAATAAAATTAGTTATTTTATTAATATTTATAATTTTATTAATGATAATTTGTTATTTTTGTAAACTTTAAAACAGATACTATGTACTATTTTTATTTGGAATAAAATTTTAACTAAGAAAATTAAATAATTTACCGTATTTTTTTTATAAAAATATAAGTGAATAAAAAGTATTTATTTTTATATAATATTAACATCTAAAATTAAGTTAGCTTATATATAATATATCTTTAATTTGAGTATATATTTTTTTTTATATATATATAACACCAAGTGTAAAATAAATTATAAATTAATTTTTTTCTGAAAAAATAAAATAAATTAATATAAATAAAATGAATATTGAACTAAAAACTGTTAGTGAAGAAATATAACTATAAAACTAATAAGCAGTAAGGAAATAGAAACCAATGATATGTAAAATAACTCTTTGGCACAAATTTACATTTTGCATATTCGGAATCGCTTCAATGGCAGGTTAAAATACAATGTTATCAACATTAGACTTTTTTACATTTAAGTATCCCAAAGAAAAATTTGTCGATGTATCTTTTTACTTTGTTATTCCAGTTATGCTTTCTACATTTTTATCAGGTCCTCTTTGTCCATATTTCGCAGAAGTATTCACTTTGAATTAAAGAATTTCTCTTTCTTTTTTAATTGTAGGATCAACTTTATCATTAAATATTATAATCGGAATAGTATTTAATACATGGGGAGGATTTTTTTAACTTTAATAATATTTTTCTGTTGTGGATTTGTAGATAATGTGAATAGTAATTCGTTAATTA
Source organism: Ichthyophthirius multifiliis (assembly GCF_000220395.1). NCBI lineage: Eukaryota > Ciliophora > Oligohymenophorea > Hymenostomatida > Ichthyophthirius > Ichthyophthirius multifiliis. The sequence goes on from NW_004086402.1 coordinate 41,353, forward strand.
TTCTAGGATAGACATGCTCTTTATAATTAACAAGTATTTTTTGGACTTTTACAGCTGTTTCTGGTATGCTAATGAATGTTTTAAGACTTATGGCTTTGTCGATATTTGGAGATGACGAAACGTCTATTAATAATAGTGCGATTCTATTTATTTCTATTGTTTTTTGCTTATACTTACTATCTAGTATCATGTAAATAGTATTTACAAATAGCTAGTATTATAAAAATGCTGCGGAAAGTTATAGCAGTATAACTACTTAACCTAAAAAAAATGAAGAGGCTTACCAAAAATAAACAACTGATAATAACTATATTTAAAGCAATCCTAAATTAGTTAATATAAAAAAGATAAAATTCGAAATTATTTAAAACAAAAATGGAGATAATAATAACTATAACGATAACGATAATCTATAAGCAAAAAATACATAAATTGAACAAAGGAGAGACACTGAAGATATTTAAATTTCCTAATAACAAGGCAGCAATAATTAAAAAGTATAAGAAAAAAAACATAAAAAAGCAACTTTATGAAATATGTTAATGATTTTAAGGAGGCTTATAAATATACTGGATATGTATCAATTTTTATGTGGGTTTTATATTTTCAAACGTATATTCTTTATCCTGGTGTATGTGTTTTCTAAAAGCCTACTTATACTGAAATTCCTACAAGATATGCATATGTTTGTATGATTTTTTTATTTAATATAGGTGATATGGTAGGAAAATGGCTTGGTGGGCTTAAATATTTCCTTAAAATTTCTATTATTTATACAGTTATTGTTTTAAGATTTATTTTTTTCCCTCTTTTTATACTAACTGCCAGAGGACATGAAAAATTTCAAAGTGATTATTTTGCTTTTTTTAACATCTTGCTATTTGGAATCACTAATGGATTTGGTACTACTAGTCTTATGGTTGTTGGACCTCTTAAAACTAATGATCCTCGTTTAAAGGATCTTATCAATTATATTATATTTTTTATGTTAACTTTTGGAAATTCTATTGGATCAATTTTATCTGTAGTTTTGAGTTGAAAGTTTAGTATTATTATTTAGACTATAAAAAAATAATATTAAATATTTAAGCTTTTTCAACTATTTATTTAAGGCAATCAAAATATTTACTAAATTATAATGCTTCTGAGTCTTATATTTTGATGTTTTATTTTAATTAAGCAAAAAATGATAAAAAATTTTAAACTCAAAAATAATAATTTACAAAATAATTAATATATATAGAATTAATATATATAATATAAATAATATAAAAATTATTAAAAAAATATATAAAATAATTTAAATCATTAATTTATTTATTTATGTTTTTATTTATCTTTAAATTTATCTGAATATCCCGAAATAAAAGTTATTTGACTTATTAATAATAGATTCTCCTTAAAATATAACTAAATTATAAATATTTGAAACAAATAAACTTAATTTTAACTTTTTAGCAAAATAAATATCCAAATAAGCGCATATATGATGAAAAAAAATATATATTGATGTTAGAATTATTATCTAAAATAAAAGAAAAAAATAAAAATTATATATTTAAATGTAACCGGAATAAAAAAACAATATATTCAATAAAAAGAAAATGCATAATTGCTTGTGTAAAATACAACTATAATTAAAGCCTATAAGAATATAAAATAATAAAAATATAAGGCTAATTAGTATTTACTCCCCTGAGAAAAATAATTAGGAAAATAAAAATGAAAGTAATAAAAATTAAAAACTCAATTTTAAATAAATTAAAGTGAAAATAATAATAATTGTGAAAATTTGCAAATATAATACAAATTTTAATTAACTTTTTAATAAGTACAATAAATAATAAAAAAATACTAAATAAAATATCAATGTTGCTAAATGTAAACATTTTATCAAAATAAGAAATATTTTTTAACAAAGGAATTTAATTATTAATAAATACTAATGATATTTATAAAAATTAAAAGTTTTTATAAGATTTAATTATGAAATACTTAATATAAAATAAATAAATTATAATACAAGAATAAATTAATATTAATATTATTTCTATATATTCACTCTTATTAGATGGAGAATAATAATAGATAATTTAAATAAAATTAATAAGCCTTTTACTTTTTTAAAGACAAAATAAAATTTGATATGTAAATATATAAAATTAAGACTTTATTAATAATTAATACAAAAACATTGAATTTTTTATAAAATAAAAAAATAGTTATAAAGAAACATGTTTACATAAAATAGTAATAAAATGTAAAAAGTTATATAAATAAGGATTTTAATTTTAATTTGAAAAAAAATGAAAGATAATATTCATAATATAAATTTCTTAAATTGTAAAAATAAAAATAAAAAGAAATAATATATTAATAAAAAAGGATATATAAAATATTTATAATTGATTTTTCAAATTTATAAAAAAAATAAAAACTTATAAAAATAATGAATTATATTAAAAATCATAGCTCAATAATATAATAAAATAATACGAATATAATAATAACTAAATCTAATAAAAAAAAAACATTTTATGATTTATGATGAAAAAAAAAATTATTAATTAATAATTCTTAGAATAATATAAAGAAATATCATATTTTATATATAGATTATTTATAAAAATTAAGGTTGTTAACTCCTTTACTCGATTTACGAGAAAAATAAATTATTAAATAAATAATATATTTCTGTTAATATTTATTGTGGATTATACAATACTAGTTTTTATAATATATTTAAAAAAGGATAGACAGTTTAAATTAAAAAATAATAAAAAGTTGTACTATTTTAAGAGGGATTAATAAAGACATAAAAAATATTATTATATGTGTACTTATTATTAATTATTATATTTTTTTTAATAAATAAAAATTTTAGTATATAAACTAATAATTATTTAAATTTGTACTTTAAAATTTTGGATAATATATAAATGATTTATTAAAAAAAAATATTCTATATAAATATTTAATTATTAAAACTTAAAAATATTCATAATCTTATATTCAAATTAAATAAAACAATTTATTTAAAGTAAAAATAAAAAATAGAAAAAAAATTATATAATACATAAAAAACAAATGTAAAAATTTTATTTATAAATTATATTTTCTTTTATTTTTTTGTTTTTTTAACACAAAAAGCAACAATAAAAATTAAAGAAAAAAAAAAAAAAAAGTAAAAACAAAATAAAATGTAATAATCCCAAAAAGCAAATGAATAATCGGATATAATAGAAGAGAAAATTTAAACAGTAAATGGTGATACTTTAATAAAGAAATATTAAATAGGTGGATTATTAGGAAAAGGAGGTTTTGCAAAATGTTATTCCGTGACAAATATGGAAACAAAGAAAATATTAGCAGCAAAATTCATGCCTAAGAATGCTTTAATAAAGAATCGATCTCGTTAAAAATTAATATCGGAAATAAAAATTCACAAATCATTACACCATAACAACATTGTAAAATTTGAACATGTATTTGAAGATGACGAAAACGTTTATATATTATTAGAACTATGTCCTCACTAAACCTTAAACGAATTAATAAAACGCAGAAAGCTTTTATCAGAATTAGAAACATAATGCTATACAGTCCAAATAGTAAATGCTTTAAAATATTTACACGCAAATCGAATTATACATAGAGATTTGAAACTTGGAAATCTTTTTATAGGTGATAAAATGGAAATTAAAGTTGGAGATTTTGGATTGGCTACAAAACTAGAATTTGATGGCGAAAAAAAAAGAACTATTTGTGGAACTCCCAATTATATTGCACCCGAAATTCTCGATGGAAAAATTGGACATTCTTACGAAGTCGATGTTTGGTCTCTAGGAGTTATTATTTATACACTTTTAATTGGAAAAGTAATTTTATTTTATTTAAATTTATATATATATTGTATATAATACTTTTATTGATATTTATTTATAAATTAAAATATGAATAAAAAAGCCTCCATTTGAAACTTCAGATGTTAAATCTACTTACAAAAGAATTAAATAAAATTCTTATTCCTTTCCCGATCATGTTTAAATTTCTGATGCAGCCAAGTCTTTAATTTCATCAATTCTACAAACAGAGCCTTCTGATAGACCTACTATAGATGAAATATTAGCACATAACTTTATTAATAATGGAGGGACAATTCCACTATTATTACCTGTTTCTACATTATAAACCGCTCCAAATAGTAGTTATTTGAAAATAATATGCGCCATCAGCAACAAATTTAAAGGCAAATTAAGAATCATTATAAATAAATACTGAAATATTTAGTTCGAGGATTCCCAGAAATACAGGTTTAGTCAAAAGTGTAACATCTACGACTTTCAAAGGTTAAGGATAATTCAATACAAATGGAAGTATGTCTTAGTTTACGCCAAATTAATAAAATTAAGTCAATAATTAAAGCGGAAATTAACTTTCGAAAATTTTTTCTTAATAAAAAGTAGAAATTGCAAAATTATAAAATTCGAGCAATTAATAAGATGTATTTTAGAAAAAAGGACTCGTGTAATCATAACAAATACAATCAATTCAAATATAAGATGATTGTTAAATACAAGTAAATAGTACTTGCGCATATATATGCGCATATGTAGATTATTCAAGCAAATATGGATTAGGATATGTACTTTCTAATGGAAATTAAGGAGTATTTTTTAACGATAATACAAAAGTTTTGTTAGAAACAGAAACAGGAAATGTCTTTTATATTTAAAAAATTAATAATCAAGACATAATTTAATAATATACTATTTCCAATTTTCCTCAAGAAATGCAAAAAAAAATTACACTTCTTTAACATTTTAAAAATTATTTAGAAGCTGAAATTCATAAAAAAGGAATTAAGATATAAAAAAGTAATGAACAGTAAACAACTTATCTTAAAAAATGGATGAAAACAAGACATTCAATTATGTTTAGATTTTCTAATAAAGTAGTTTAGGTATAGTTTGTTGACCAAACTGAAATAATTCTTAGCAGCCAAGAAAAAATTGTGACTTTTCTTAATAAATAGCAAGAAAGATTATATTATCCATTAGCTTAGGCTATGAATTCAAAAAATACTGAAATGACTAAAAGATTAAAATACACTAAAGATATTCTCACACATTTACTTAAAAATAATCAAAATAATAAAGAATAGAATAATGATGAAAAATAATAAACTTAATAAAGTAACGATTGATTTTTAAGATTTATTTTATTTTTTATTTTTCTTAAATTTTTTTTATTTTTATTTTATCGTTTTTATATTTAAGATATAAATATATATAATAACATAAATATATGTATATATAATTATATTTAAATTATTATATATATTTATATATTTATATATTTATATATTTATAATATAATAATATTATTAATATATTTAATATCTTTTTTATTACTATTTTTTAAACAAAATAATAATTATCTATTATATTAAAAATGCATTTTACATACCCTTTAGAATATATTTTTTATTTAATTCTACCATCCAGAAACTTATTCATATATAAATTTATTTAAATATATATTTTTAAAATTAATACTTTTTAATAAATTTAGGACTATTTAATGATGTAAATTACCACACTTACATATTAGATGATATATAATTTATAAATTAAATATAAAATATAGTAGATAAAAATGATATATTTATATTTTGCATAAAATTATCTAAAATATTATAATTAGCTGCCTAATAAATAATCAGAAAATAAAAAAAAAATTATTATGCTATAAAAACTGATGATAAAAACTCGAAAAAAATATTAAAAAATTTATAAATGAGAATAATAATTATGAAATTCAAAAAAAAAAATATTTAGTATATTAAAATAATATGAAACATTATTTATGATAAAGTAATATAAATATTTTATTGTTAAGATATATATAAAAGAAATTAGTATTATAATTACAAAGGAATATCATTAAAAAAAAACAAGAATAAAAAAAAATCGAAAAACTACACATACAATTAATAATTATAAAGAAAATTAAGATTATAAACTATAAATTAGAATTTATTATATAAAATAAATCTACATATTAATTCAATAATTTGTTTCAAATATAATTAAAATATTAGACGGAAATAAAACTTTTATTTATATTACGGTAAAATAACATATATATATGATTACTTAAAAAAAAAAAAATTCATAATAAAAAAAAAATAAAG
>NW_004086401.1:0-16080 GCF_000220395.1 Ichthyophthirius multifiliis
AATTTTAATCAATTATATTCATACTATAAATATTTGCATTAATATCAATACTTTACTAAGTCAATTATACTTAAATATTTTAAATTTATATTAGTTATTTTTCAACACATTTATTAGATATTATAGTAAAATTTTATAAAAAAATTTAATTAATTGCTTGCCATTAAATTTTTTCAATCTCAATAATATTTTTTACACAATCTTTAAAAACAATAAAATTTTGGTATCTTAAATTTATTGTAATATCTTAAAAAATTAAATTTTGTATTTTAATTTATGTATTTTATTCAAATTATATTTAGGATTTAACTTCTACATTGATCAAAACCAAATTAAAATTTAATATTATATTTTCATTTATTATTATTTATTATTCACTTTATTTACATATATAGCTTATTTTCTATTCGCTTAGTTGCCTTTCTATCTCTTAATCACATTCTATTTTATTTTTTGATTGAATTAATATTAATTTTTTTTACCATATGAATCGATATACAATAGATTGTGTAAAAAAATTATAAAAATTAAAAAAGACTTCATTATATTTTTATAAAAATAATAAAAAAAAATATATTTTTTAATATATAAATATATATTATTATATTAATATATTCTTGTATAAATTACTTAATAATAAAAATGTTTTAAAAACTATAGTTAAGCTTAATTTAAATATATTAAATTTAAAATTAAATTATATATATATAGATAAAATAATTATAAAAATACTTTATCCAATTATATATAAATAATTTAATTTAAACTTCATTCTATTTATATTATCTTTTAATTTTTTATATTTACAAAAACTAGATATAATTTTTTTTATATTTACAAAAACTACATATAAATTTTTTTGTTATTAACATAAACTAATTTAAATAAAAATAATTTTAAGTTATATGTAGTATATGAAAACCTAAAAATCTCTTCATAATCAAAAAAAGCTTAATTTTAAATTATTAAAAACTTCTTATAATTTATTTATTAATAATTATTTAATTAATGAATCATAGAAAATCAAAGAGAATAAAAATATAAAAATAAAATTAATACAACTAACAATAAAATATGAAAATATTTGTTTTAATTTAAAAACCAAAAACAAAACTTAAAAATGATATAAAAAATTAAATTTAATATATAAAAGCTAGCCATTTTTATTTACTTTTTTTTTAAAAAAAAAATTAATTATTCAAAAATAAAATATAAATATATTTATTTATTAAATAAAATTAAATTGTTTATACTTTGTTTATTTAAAATTATTTTAAGATACAAATATTTATCTATAGCTCTAATAATAATATTAATAAAAATTAAAATTATTTTTCATTTTATTTATAATTTATTCTTTATTAAGATTTATAATATATTTTATATTTAATTTAATCCTTTTTTATTTATAAAATTATAATAATTTATTAAAAAATAATATATCTTTGTTTAGTTATTATTTTTTATCACAAATAAATATTAAAATATATTATATATAATATAAAAAATAAAACTAGATTTTTACAAATTTAAAGTATTTCTATTTATAAATATTACAAAATGTTATACTAAAATACATATGTATAAAAATATATGATTTTTTTTTAATTAAATATAATATAATAATTTATTATTTAAAAAATAAATAAAATATTATAAATAAAAAATATATAATTATAAATTATATTTTTAATAAAAATACACATGTATATTTATTATTAATTAAACAAAAAAAATTATTTAAATTATTAGTTTTTATTTTAATTTTTTTATTTAAAAAAAATAAATATATCAAAATTTACAAATAAATAAAATATATATAAATTTAAAATAAATATCTAATAAAAAAATCAATTATATAGCAACTAATAAAAATTTAAATGTTGTAAATGACTTTAAGACTTTTAAAGTAAATATTAAATGTATTTATATATCAAAAATTTACATAATATTTAATATCTTTTAAATGAACAAATTTTATATTTTATTTATATATTAGTATGATTGCTTATAATTTTAATTTTATAAAAAAAAGTAATTTAATTATAAATGATATATTAATATTATTTAAAATTATAAAATAAAAATTAAAATTAATAATTATTTGAAAATAATATTTTTTATTTGTAAATTTTCTTTTTAAAAATAATTTTTTGTCATTTTATTTATTTTATATTTTTTTATAGTTATTATTTTATACTTTTTTTTTAATAAAATGTTTTTTTATTAAAATTATGTTTAAATATAATTATATTATAGTTTTTCTAATCTATAATTAATTTTGTTTAAAATAAAATCAAAATAAAAAATATTTTAGAAAACTTATAAAATATATTAATTAACCAAAATTTATAAAAAATAATTTAAAATAAAAACTTGCAATTAAATTAAAAAGCAAGAAAATAAAATTTATTTTTAAAACAAAAAAAATTAAATTATTAGTATTTATAAAAATATGATTTTTTTAAATAAATTAAAAAATATTATTTATAATTTTTTTTTATATACTATATTGACTTTTCATTATTATTTAGTTTTTAAAAAAATAATTATTCTAATTAAATCAAATATATATTCTTATTAATAATAAGTATTTTATTAAAAATTTAATTATACAAAATATAATTTATTTTTTAATATATATAATATTATATAATTTATTTATGCCTTTATCTAATACTGATTTCATTAATTAAATTTTATAATTAATTTTTTATAATTAAATACTAGATAAAAAATATAAAATAAAAAGGGCTTCCGATTATGTAATGTTATAATAAAAATATAATAATTAACTAATAAATCGCTTAATAAGATATATATAACAACTAATTCTAATATTTGTTTCATTTTGATAATTATTATATTAAAAATGAAAACAATATCTAATTTAATGATTTTAAAGAATAATCATATAATCATGTGTAATTTGATAAACTTTAAAATTAAACTTTCAATGAAAATTCACATTGTAATAAACTAAAAGACATTTGTTTTTCGAATTAAATTTTATATGATAATATGAAATCAATTAATATTTTTAACAATGAAAAAAAAATATCTTTTTAGCAAACGGAAAATTCTTAATAATAAATTTTATAAATATAGCAAATTAATAACTAAAAAAAATAAAATAATTGCATTAAGCTAATAAAATTTAATAAAAATAAATAAAAAAGTTTCAATGTTGGAATGACCACAAAAAAAAATTATATTTTGAATTCATAAAAAAATATAAGGAAATTTTATTAAATACTAAATTACGAAGAATAGAAAAAATATTTAAAAAAATGAGTGAATTTATAAAAACAAAAACACATATTTAATGTAAGTCATATAACTAAAAAATGCTTAGGAAAATATGTACACAAAAGAGAAACTATGATTTTATAAATATAATAGATAATAAATGAAAATATAATAATTATTTTGAAAAAAAGGGAAGTATACAAATTTGATATAATATAAAATAATTTTTTTCTATAAATAAATTTAAAATACAATTTATGTATTTATTTTATATTCTTGATATTTAAAACACTTTATTAAATTATATGTTATGTATATATTTTTATTTTTTTTAATTTAATTTTATAATATAATTTTAAAATATTATTTTTCTATTTATATAATATTAAATATTTAAAATAATATAATTTTTAATTATTCTAAATAAAAATATATAAGTTTTAAATTAATAAAATATAAAAAAAAAAATTATTGAAATAACAAAAAAAATATAAATTCAAATATTTATAAGGTTATTTATATTTTAAATCCATTATTAACATTAATTTTAATAATTCCTTCTAAATAAAATAAAAAAAAATATTATATATATTATAAAAAAATTAAAAAAAAAACTTACTTTAAATTATAAGAATCACCCTATTTAAGCAACAAAGGAACAATCATATTCTCACAAAATTTCATACAATATAAACTAATTAAATCTTAATTATTGCTAAGTAAAATTTCAATCGAATTTTCATCAACTCTAAAAAAATAAAATACATAATATATAAAAAACAAAAAAAATACATATTTTATTAAATCCCAATTTTAATAATATCATCCATTTCTTAAATTTTCCCCATTTAATGTAATTTAACTACAATATAATTAAAAATATTTTTCTTATATTCCATTTCATAATCTTCCATAAAAACCGCTCCCAATCCAACATTGTAATCTCCTCCATTTAAACTAATAACCATTTTATCGATTAAGCTTAATCCTTCCAATTTTTTGCAAGCTTCAAACTATCCTTTTTCAATAAACATATCTGCAAAAATATAATGTAGACTCTGATCAAAAATCTTACTAATTTCCAGGCAATTATTGAACTCTTCATGTTATAAAAATAGACAAAACTTCAAAAACCCATGATTTAGGTTAATAAATGAAATTTCCCTTTTTTCATTTATCATCATAAGCCTAAAATCATAAACCATTAACATTTCTAATTTTCCGCTTGCTCTTTTTTGTACTTCTGGGTATATACCATCGTAGAAATTCACCCCTATAATATCTTCTAGATTCAATATATCTCCTACATTAACTTTCCCTTCCAATTTAGCCAATTTAATGTTCAAAACTTCACTCTATAGATCACTAATGAGTACACCTACAGTCTCTTCAGTAACATAAAAGAACAGATTCTCCATGAAATATCCTGAATACACACTCAGATTATTTATAGTTTTAAAATATTTAAACACATTTCCTTTATTTTTAATAACTACACAGAAATCTTCATAAACACATACACATACACTCTAAGTTAGATTCCAGAACACATTTTTTGGTTCAATTATCGCCTTTCCGATTTTTATGAAGCCCTAATTTTTCTCCACATCAAAAAACTCGCATTTATTCAGCTTCATCTTCATCATTTACTCCTTAACCTTCCCATTGTTCTCCCCAATAATTTCCTCCATATCATTCCCATTCATAATATCTACAACTCCATAGAAATCCCCTTTTGAAAAAACCCTACTGGGGTTTATAAATGAGTCTTTTTTTAAAATTAATTAAATTTTCTTGTCTTCAACTTCAAAAATACCCACAATCTGCTTTTAAATAACATCTGAGTACACTACACTATAACTTTCAACAATTTTAGACTTAAATAAACCTCCTATAGATGTATTTTACACTTTTTCTTCCATTTTTATTAATTCTCCTTTCTTATTTACACCTAATATACACCCAAATTCATCTCTATATTGATGCCAAGCAATACTCAAACAGCAGCCTGAGTGTATTTTTTCTAAAGAAGATAAAAAATGTAAAGTCTCACTTTTATTGTCCTCGTCTAGCATATATGTGATATTATTTTTGTCCATAAAATGTTAATTATTAACTTTAAGAATTTCAAAATAACCTATTTTTTTATTAAAAGCGCTTATATATTTTCCACTTAAACTGCTAGTCAATTCACACATTTCCCATGTAAAATGTTACTTAAAAGTATATTATTTAGACTGAATTTCATTAATTGTAATTTAGTTATTTTATTATAACTGTAACTCGAATAAATTACAATATAAACTTTATTAATAATTATAAAGATACATAAAATTTAAAGTCTGTTAATTTAATTAAGATTTTTATTCATATTCACGTAATTTTAAAATTAAATTATTATCAAATTTTTTTAATGAAAAATCATCTTATATAAAATCTTTCATCTATATATATATATATATAATATATATATATATATTATATATATATATATATATATATATATATAAAATATTTATTTATTTATTTTTATTTATATAAATTATTTATCTTTTTTAATAAATTTATATTATTATATATATTTATAATTCTTTTTACTTATATAATATTATGATTTGTAACAAAATTATGATTAAAACAATAATGTAAGTTATTAAATTTATTAATATTTAAAGTATAGAATCCATGTGTAGTACCTATAAAAACTAAAGTAGGAATAACAAAATGTACTTATAGTATATTTATTTTTAATTGTTTATCAATTTCTTGATTATTTTTAAGATCCACTAATTCGCTAATTTTTATTGGTTAAAATTTTTCTTTTTATATATTTTTTATTCTAGCAGTATTTATTTCAAATATAAAAAGCTCTGAATTTTTATTATGGCAAACTATATATTCTTAACCAAATATATTTAAAAATTATATTTCTTAAATTTTATCTTTATTTTTATATCTTATTATTTAACTACCTACCATTAAATTCCATACAGTAATCTAATGAATAATATATATATATATATATATATATATAAATATAAATATATATAAATATATATATATATATATATATATTTATATTTATACATATTCTTCTGTAACAGTTACTAATGAAAAAGTTTATTAATTATAAATTATAGAAATAATATCTTAACCATCATTAGCATTTGTTAATGTTTTTCCTTTTTTAACCATTAAGAGACTAAAACTTGGTTTATCTATATTATTTTCCACGTTCCAACACTATAATTGACCATCTATAGTACTTACAATTAGTCTATTTCTACTCGATTAATCTTATTTGAAAGGGATAATAAAATTAATTGCTTTTGAGTGTTATTATCTAATATTATTTGTAAAATTCCAATTAAGGAAATTAAAAATCTTAATAGATCCATCTGCACATCCAATGGCTAAACAAAAATTGTCAATAATTTCTACTACTTTAATAATTTTTTTGTCTAATTCTTACTAATTTAAGCTTTTTATATTTTCAATAATATAATCATAAAAAAATATTTTATTTTCAAAAAAGACAATAAGCCAGTTTTGGCAAAAATTCTATAAATTTTCATTATTTTAATAACTTTAAGGTAGCAATCTATCTAAAATTTCCTTATCTAAAAATTTAATGCCTTTTATATCACTAGTTTTAGAATGATCAATTATATCTATACTATGAGAATGTAATGATTTTAAACAAAATTTACGAGAATAATCCCATATTTATAAAACATTGTTTTATGTTACGTATGATATTAATGGTTTTGTCATATGGTAGTCTTAATATTTTATTTTCGATTGAATTTTGATTTCAAATAGCCAATCTATTTATGCATTTTATAAAGTTTAGTTCATTAATATTATTATTTATAATTTAATTTATATTATTATTTTTTTTTAAAAAAAAATATAAATTAATTTAATTTTATATTATTATAAATGTCAATTTAAAGAAGTTTTAAATTAAACATTTTATATAATATATTAATTTTAATAAATATGTTATTTACAAATATTAGAAAAAATAAAATAAAAATGAATTAGATTATATATATTATATATAATATATATGATATAAATATGTTATATTTATTTATATAATAATATTTTATAATTTGCATTAAAATAATTTTTTTTTGATAATTATGAATTAATATAATTTATAAATTAATAAAACATTGATTATATTATTATTATTTTATTTACTAAAAATTTAATTTATTATTAATATATAATTATTTATTATCAACATTTTAATATTTGAAAAAAAAAATAAAAAAAAAAAGATATTATAACTTATAATATTTAAATAAATACATATTATAATAAATTATTAATAATTTTATTTTAAATTCTTTAATATTTTTAATAAAAATTTATTAAACTTAAATAATAATAAATTTTATAATTATATTAGTTTAATAAGTTTTAAAAAAGAATATTTGAATGAAAATTTAATTTTTATATTTATTATTATATATTAATAAATATATTATTATATAAATAAAAATATTTAAAAAATTTAATATATTTTTTAATTATTTTATATTAAAAAAATAAATTTTTTTTTTGTATTATACATAAAAAATAATATTATCTATATAAATATTTATAAAAAAAAAAATATGATATATATATATATATATATATATATATATATATATATATTTATTTTTATTTATTTTTATTTTTATACATCTTATTTTGTTTTATTATTTAAATATTAATATATATTTTTAAAGCATTTTATTTTAAAATAAACTTATTTAAAAATTTATTAAAAATTGTAAATAATTAAATAATATAAAAATCCTTATTTTATATATATAATTTTTTCCTTTATTATAAAATCTATATTTAATTAATATAACTTAAATTAATTATATTTTAAAAGTACAAAAACTTAAATAAATAAAAATGTCAAGTGACGGAATAATGCCATCTCACCTTGAAGATGGTTAAGAATTGACAGAAAGTTAAATGCGTTAATTAATTGAAATGCACGAATAAGGTTTAATTCCCGATTCTTAAATGGATTCTAATTAATACGAGGGTTCTTAAGAAAATAGTGGCATGGATTAAAATTACAATCACGAAGGTCAAGACTAATATGAAGATTAGTACGGTGAAGGGTATGATTATGATGAATACGAATAATAATAAATGCAAAATTAATCTGGTTAAGGATATGATGATAGTTAATATTAATAAAGTTATTAATAATAATAAAATTAAATGCATATTCATTAAAATACTGAAGTTTTTTTTTTTTATAATATTATAAAATTTAAATTTTAAATATATATGTATATATAAAAAAAAGAGTGAAGGATATGAAGTTGATGATGATTTTTTAAGAAAAGTCAAAAGAGAATTATTATAGCATTTAAATTAAGAAAGAAAAGTTAAAACATTAAACTAATTATATATAGATTTAACAACAAATATAATAGCACATGACTATTCTTAATTTTTATTAAATAATGATCATTCAAATGATTTTTTTGAATCATTGTATAAAATATATATATATATATATAAATATAAATATATTAATTAATATATAATATATATATATATAATATATAATATATAATATATAATATATAAGAAAAGAAAGAAATTTAAATGATGGTTAAACGGAATTATGTTTCATAGCTGCAAGATATGAGGAAGATGTAGATATAACTTAATAATATATATATGATTATTTTATGGAAATTGGTTATTTATTTTTCGAATGTGAAGTAGAAAAAAAAATATTAATGAGTAAAAATATATATACATATGTATTTTGTTTTATAAATTTGAATAAAAAATAAGATCCTTAAAATAACCATATAGGTATAGGAGTAGCTACAGATGAAATATAAATAGTAATAGTATTAATAATAACCGAAAAAGCTTTATGTATATAAAAAATACATGAACCTGAGCCAAATAAACTAGAAATTTACGGAAAAATGCTACAAGAAGACTTAGGTATATACGCGATCCGTGTTATAAATAAAGACGATTAAAAAAAGACGTAAAAGGTGTTGGTCCTGAATTTATAGAATATAACCGTTTAACTAAAGAATGGATAGCTATATTTGAAATAGAAAATAATAATATTGAAGATTCTCGAAAAGCGCTAGAATTTTATACTAGAATAACCCCAGATTCAATTCCATATAAGAAAAAATAAACTAAAAACGAAAAATTATCATATAAACATCTCCAAATTAAACTCAGGACACCCTATATGATATACCCTGACCCTAAATATGCAGCTGAAGAAGAATAAGAAAGAATCCGAAGAGAATAAGAATAATAAATTCTAGAAGAATAAAAAAATAATGTACCAGATATTATCCCAATTAGAGCAGAAGATGATAGTTATAAATCACATTCGGAAAACTCGGAAGATGAAGATAATAAAAATAAAGATAATGTCGACTAATAACCTAATATATAACCTTAAGATACTATATCTAATGTAATTTATAAATAGATTATAATTTATTTATAATTTATTTATATATTTTATATATATATATATATATATATATATATATATATATATATATATATATAATTAGAAAGAAATAAGATAAGAATTAGAAATGGCTATTTAAGAAGCATAAAGATAACATGATGAATTTGTGGAATAAAACAGAAAATTATAAGAAGAAATCAAAAATATGAAAAATAAAAATGAAGTTTTTGACAGAACTAATGAAACAGCAATGAATGAACATAAATATTTAAATACTTTAGCACATGTACATTAAATAAGATTAGATTTAAAATAAACATAAGAAAGATATAATAAAATGTCTTTAGATTTATAATAAAAATTAGAATAGAAATAAAAAAAATGTAATGAAATTAAATATGCATTTATTGAATTGAAAAGAGAAGTAGCTAAAAAAGCAGCAAACTCAAGAACAGATAAACCTATTCCAGAAAAACTAATAGATGAATGGGAATAGAGAGAATTAGAAAAATCTAAAGAAGTATTTAATTAAAAAAATAAAAAATATAAATAATATATATAAATATATATAAATATTAAAAATATATATATATATTTTTTTAATTATATTTTTATTTTTATATTTATATATATATTTAGTTATAAGAATTGAGATTATAAATTTTAAGGTTAAGAAATGCTTATGTCAAAAATTAAAAAATATTAAAAAAAAAAGAAGAATTAGCCGAAGGTTTACATTTAATAGATTTCGAATAACTTAAAATTGAAAACTAAACTTTAAACGAAAAAATTGAAGAAAGAAATGAAGAATTACATAAACTAAAAAAAAAAAATACTACTACTATACAAATACTTACTCATACAAGAGAAAAACTTGGTTTTGTGTAAAATGAAAATGAAGACTTTAAAAATAAAAATACTAAAAAAGATGAAGAACTTGCATAATAAAGAACATAATTAACAGAATATAAGAAAAAAAAAGATTAAGCTAGAAATGAATATCTAATACTTAAATAAAAAACTGGGTATTAATATAATATATATAAATAATATTTATATATTATGTATAAATAAAGAATTGTTAATTCTAATGAACTTGGATAAGACTATAGAAGTTTAAGATAAAGAGTTTAAGATTTAGAATAAAAAAAATAAAAATTAGAAGTTTATATATAAATATTTATATTATCATTTTATAATAAATAATTAAAAGGCAAAATTAGTAAGCATGCATGAAGTTATAGAAACAGGAAATAAAATTTAATAATAAAAAAGTTCAATAACTATGAATCGTTGAAAAATAAATATAAATATAAATATAAAAAATTTATATATTTATTTTAAAAATTATATAATAAAATAAAGTTAAAATTAAGTTTAAAAATTATAAATAAAAATTAAAAATAAAAATAATTTTTATTTTTATAAAATATTATATTTAAAAATAAATAAATATATATAGATAATTATATATATATTATATTTATATATTATATATAAATATATATGTATATTTATATATATATAATTTTATATTTTAAAAATTTAATTTTAATTTTATTATGCTTTTTTTTAAAATCATATTTGTACATATAAATAATATATTTATTAAGTTAATATAAACATATAAATAATTTTTATATAAGTTACATTCAAAATAAAAATATAATTATTTTTATAAAGATTTATATAAATATGTATTATTTTTTATTTTAATACATACATAACTTTATATAAAATTTATAATATAAATCTTTATTTTATTTTCATCTTATATCATTAATAAACATTTTGTCCATTTAATATTCTTGAAGCAGTAATAAAGGCAAAAACATTATTAGTAATAATAGCACCATAAATAAGTATTAAACCAATAATTCTCAAAGGATGAGAAGCACCTTTACTAGAAATATATGAAAGTGTGAAAATTCTTCCAATAAATTCGGCCAAAGAAACAGAAGCTACAGAAATAGGGAAAGATAAACCACCAATTAAAATAGCTAATAAACTAATAGTTAAAGTTTCAACAAAATTTTAATGGACTCTATTATATTAAAAATATTTAAATTCAAATATATATTTAATATTAGTTAATTAACCTTTAAGCTTTATTAAAAATTAACCATGAAGAATAATCTAATCTTTAAGAATAAAAACCGCTTCCCTAATCAGGAAAGCCCATATCTCTAATAGACAAGTTATAAGTATCCTTTATATAAATATATATATATATATATATATATATATATATATATATATATATTATATATTTATATATTTATATATATATGTACTTAATGAAGTTAACCAAAATTCAAATTCATAAAATCTTTATTAAAAGTACTGCTTCTGTAAGAAATTACTATATATTAATAAAGGAAGCATAATAAAGCTAAAATTATTGCAGCAATAATTACTAATCCATACCATGAACTTAAGGTCTATGAATATACTACATATCCTTCTTATTATAGATGTTATGAGTGATGATTAATATGCATTTATTTTATTACTATATTTTTAAATGTTGATATAATTTTATATATTTTTTATTTTTTATTTTTATTTTATAATATTTTAAAAAATTATCAATATTTTTATATTATTAGGTTTTTTTAATTTTTTTATTTTTTTTTTTTATTTAAAAAGAAATATTTTAAGAAAAATTATAAATATTTTTTATTTTTTCTTTAAATATTTTATAGATAAAAAAAAAATATAAATTTTATTTATAATATTTAAAAAATCAAATTATTTTAATAAATAAATAAAATATTATATATATATATATATATATATATATATATATATATATATATATTTAAATTAAATTTAATTTAATTAATAATTTAAATTAAAACATATATAAAAAATAATCATATACAAATTACTCATAAAGATTTGTTTTATTAATTTTAACTTATATGCTTATAAGCTAAAAGATATTAAAACTTCGATTTATACGCATTATTTTCTTCTATTTATTTTTTTAAATACTCTGCATTTTCTTATTATTTTTATTTTTAAAACATTAAATAATTACTTTCGTATTACTATAAAGAATTATTACTTTATTATATAGCTTCTTAATAATAATCATCGTAAATTTTATCCTATTTATCTCTAATTTATTTTTCCTACATTTATTTTAGTAAGAAATCTTTCATTTATAATTTTTACAATTTTTAATTTTAATAATTATTTAAATTTTCATTTTATTCATTTTCTATATGATGACTTAAAATATTTTTAATTAAACTTTTTTCAGATTAATTTTATTAAAAATTCCTTAAAATAGGAAAATTATTTGCTTATTTATTCACTTTATTTAAAACTTATTAAAATTTGGAATTATGAGCAACTTATCTATCATGTTCTTGTTTTTCTAATAAATCAGTATACTTTTTTAAATAATTTATATCTTCTTTTTTCTCTTTATTTTTCTCTTCATACAAATCCCTATCATATTTTTTACTATTTTAATAAAATTCTAACTCGGCTTTTTTTTTCTTATATATTCAGCCTTTTATTCATCTATTTATTTTTAAAATTGATTTCTTATTTCTTAATTTTATTTCTCATTTATTTATTTATATTCATTTTTTTTAATTTAAATATATTTTTATTCATCTTTTCTAATTTTTTTAATATATTAATTGATTATTTTTACATTTTTATCTTTATTGTCTTATTAATGTAAAATTTATAAAATTTATTAATGTTTTAATTCTTTTTCTTTTTCTGAATTTTCCTTTTATTTTTTAACCTAAACTTATTTATCATAAAATTCCTTTAATTCTTATTTATTTTTCTATTATTAATTCTTTTCTTCCCTTTTTTATATTTCGAACAATTCTAAATCTTTTTTTACATACTCTGCATATCTTAACTCCGTAATTTAATTTTCTAATTAAATATTATTATAAATCTATTTTTTATTTTCATAAGAATCTATACTATTATCATTTTCATTTAAATTCTCTTATTCTTTTTAAGAATAATTGTTTTAAAATTTTCTTAAAGGACTTCTTTAACATTTTTTTAATTCAAAATGAGGTTTAATTTCCTCATTTTTATAATCTTTCTAATTGAAAGAATTATTACTAGCTTTTTTTATATGAGGAGGAGAAGAATTTTAATTTTAAATATTTTTATTTACCTATTATTGTTATAAAATAGGTGAATTTATTTATTTCTTTATAATTGATTTTATTTAAAAATTATTCATTTTTTCATCCCAATTTTCTTAAAAATTACTTTATATTTTATTTGGTGATTAAAATTCTTATTTTTATTTTTTTTAAACTTTCTTATTTTATGCTATATTTTTAATTAATTATTTCAAATCTTTTAAATTCTCTGTATTTACTTTTTATAATTAATAGTTATTAAAATACTAATCTACATTATATATTATTTCTTCCCTATTTATTTCCGGATAGTCTTTTTAAAATTTCAGAATTATTATATTCTTTAATTCATCCCTAGAAACTTAACTTTTGGGAGAACAAACGCTCTTTTTTAATGACTAACAACGAATTTATGATGGACTTCCTATATTTATATTATTATTTTTTTAGGATTTTTATTATAATAATGTAATAACATGGTTAAAATTTAAAAGTTTAAATAAAATATTTATTTATTTATTATTTTTTTTTAAAAAAAAATAAATAGCAAAAATGTATAATTTTTTAAATTTAAGAAAAAAACAGAATTTTAAATAATAAATTTTCTATATTTAATTTTTATTATATTATTTTTGTAATTTTCATTTAATTAATTATTTAAACGAAACAACAAAAATTCAGGATAAATAATTATTATATTAAACAAATAGATAAATGTTTATTAATATAGAAAGTAAATATTATTAATATAAATAAATTAATAAAAAATATTACAAATAATAGATGAATTAAAATATTTAAAAAAAATTATATTAATATAAAATCCTACTTTTATTTATATTAGATAATATATTATCAATACAAAGGATATAAAAATATATTATTATTAATTTCATATATTATTTTATTTAATAAGATAATTATTATGTTTATTATTACTATAAAAAATTAATATAATACTTAATTTTATGTAAATTTTTAAAAATTAAATTATAAATATATATATATATATAAATATATATATATAAATATATATTATTTTTTTTTAAATAAAAAATAAATATTAAAATATATAATTAATATATAAAAATACAAATTTATATATATAAACATAAAATTATTTATTTTCAATCTATTATACTTAAACAAGGAAAAATAAAATATATATATAAATTATATTATATTATAATTTTATTTTTATATATTCAAAGTAATATTTTGTAATAAATAAAAATTACTTAATATTCATATCATATTATTTTTAAAATATATATATATATTTTACATTAACAAATAAGTTTATTTGTGAAATTTCATTATTTTAATATAAAATATTTACTATAAAAACATATAATTTAAGAAAAAAAAAAAATATACTATATAATAAAATATACTTAATAATAGATTATTATAAGAATATAATAATAATAATTTACCATAAATACTAAACATATATATATATATATATATATAATTTTTTTTTTACTAAAAACTTAATTTCATATATATTATAATTACAAAAATAAACAAATAAAAAATAAAATAAAATAATATTTCTAAGAAAACAATGAAAAAAAATATATAAAATATATAACTTTTTACTAATAAAATAAACAATTAGCATAAAACAAAAAACAAAATAATTATTTTAAGAAAAAATAAAATAAAATGAATAATAAATAAGAATAAGTTAAAATAATAGATGATTTAATCAATTATTACCAATAAATCATTACTACTCTCACATAATTAAAAAAAGAAGAAATATCCGAAAATATACAATATTAAATAGCCTAAATACATCTAAATGCTTCGAATTCACTCATCTAATATTAACAAGCATAATATAAAAATTAATTATTGAGAATATCTAATATCTCTAATATATCCCTTACTCCCATATAGACAATAAAAGACGACGAATAATAAGAATTCATGAGAAAGGTATACATTGAGGCACCAAACTACGAATATGAACAACTTGAAGATATCGATAACCCAAATAATAACTATAAAATAATAAAAGACAAAAAAACTGGCAAATGGTAATAAGTATTATAAATTCCAGAATAAATTGCAGATTTTATTCCTTTCAAATAACCTTTAAGTAGTAGTTAATGTATATATAAAAGTCCTATTTATTAAAGTAATTATGTAAAATAATAAAAAGATTATATTCTGAACATAGTTTCGATTAAAACAGTACTGTTAATACATTTT
>NW_004086400.1:0-18041 GCF_000220395.1 Ichthyophthirius multifiliis
CCCCAACCCCAACCCCAACCCCAACCCCTAACCCCAACCCCAACATACCCCCAACCCAATCAACATCATTAATCATTTAAATAAATTATCATTTTATAAATATAATTTTTTATTTTTATTAATTTATATTTTATAGAAAAAACATTAATATATTTAAAATAAATACAATATACAAAATATTTATTATATATATTTTATATATATAAATAAACATAAATAATTTTTATAAATTAATTTATATTTTTTAATAAATAATTATCAAATAAAAAGAAATTAAAATTTTAATCATTAATTATAATAATTTTTTATTTATAAATTTATGTATAATGTATAATTAGTTTTTGCTTTTAATAGTGACATTATGTATAGCTAATATTTTTTATATAATCAATTGAGAAATTACGCCTAATAATTATGTTTTGCTATTTCATTTTTTTTTTAATGATCTATATTATATTTTTTTATTAATAAGATTCAATGAAAATTTTTTTTAATTCATGGTATTGTATACGTTTTGTGCTTCATTTTATGTTCAATTTATTTTATTTTACTTTTTTTATTAATTTAAAGTATTTTAAAATTCATCTATTTTATGCAGCTTTATTTATTTTTTCTATTGTTTTTAATTGGGGTGTTAGTATTATTTACAATTATAAAATTTTACCGGGAAAAAGTATTAGTATTGATTTTCTCAGTATCTTTTTTAAAATTGTTTTGGTTTAATAATACTTTTTTTTAATCAAATAATTTATTATAGGATTAAAATTAAAAAATAAATTTTTGATATTACTATAATGTAAATTACAAAATTTTTTGTAAAATATAATAAAATTGATAAATATTTATAAAATATATTAAAAGAATATTATAAAGTTAAAATATTCTTATATATTGTTTGAAATCTTTATTAAATTAAAATATTATTATAGAATATTTTTTTATACATATTTTAAAAAAATATTAAAAATTTATAATATAAATGTAACTTCATAAAAAATAATTTATATTATTATTTTTTTTGCAAAAAATATTTATTATTTTTATTTAAATTTAATTAATTTCTTTTATATAAAAATATTTTATATATTATTTTGAAATAAATATTTTAATATTAATTTTTTTTATATTATTTTTTAATAAAAATATATTTTATATTTTTATTTAATAATTGTAATTAATAATTTTATATTATTTTTATATATTTAATAAATATCATTTAAACCTTTTTATATGATTTTTTTTTTAAATTAATTATTAATTTCCTTTTATAAAAAATATATTTTTATTTATCATTTTTGTGCAAAATATATAAAAATTGTAAACTAGATATAACTTTATTATAATTATATTTTTTTATTATAATTTTAAGGGCTAAAAAAAATTTTATTAATTAAATAAAAGATAAATTTTTGCAATACATTGAAAAATATAATATTAAATGTATAAGGTTAATTCTGAGTAAATTTATTTCGGTTTACAAAATAAAAAGACATTAAATCCAGAAAAATAGCATTAATTATTATAAGTATTAAAAGTTAATTTAAGCTTTATATTTACCCTTATTTAAAAAAATAAAGGATTATATAATTCATAAAAAAAATTTACTAAAAATATATGATGGACAAAACAATAAAAGAAGTTATAAATAAAATTAATTTTATTCATAAAAAAAAAACAAAAAAGAAAAATCACCTTTAAAATATAAAATTTAAAAACCTGAAAAAGGTAAATTTTAATGCTTTTTTTACTAAAAAAAAAAATACTAAAATAATAAAGTTTTAAAAAAAATATTAAAAAAAAAGAAAAAAAGTAAAATGAAGAAGTAGAAAATGTATCACTAATGCATAGAATTATATAAATAAAATAAAAATAATCTAGTTATGACCAAAAAAGTAAGCAATGCAAAAATTAATACTAAATGAATTTTAAGATACACAAAATAATAAATTAAAACATACTTGAAAACGAAAATTATGTAAAATATTTTAAAAATATTAATAAAATTATCATTTATCAATAAAGAAAATGCTAAATAGAATAAAAAATGTATAATCAACTATAAATTTTAATGATCTTAATAAATAATATTTATTAAATAAAAAATATAAGAACAATATAAATAAGAAATCAAGTAAAATTATTTTTATTTATAATAATTATTTAAAAATTAGGAAGAATTTACAATTGCTTTTTATAAAAAGATTTTTCGTAAAATATATAAAGAAATAATATTTCTTCCTTTAAATTAGTAAGTAAATCAAGTAAGAAAAATAAATAAATTATTTTTAATACTTAAATAATAAATATTATAGCTTAAGATTAATAATCTATGAGATAAGAATAAATTGATGATTTCTCTTCCAAATTTAAATGTAAATATAAAGAAAATTTTATAATTATTATATTTAATATTAAAAAACAGAATTTAATATTGATAAATTAGAAGGTTGGGCCTCTAAATATTTAACTCAAGAGTAAATAATAGATATTTTATATTAAAAATAAATATGAATAAATATATTTGTAAAATTATTAAATAATTATATATATATATATATATATATATATATATATATATAAATATATTTTACTATTTTTAGTCAATAATATTTATTGATAAATTTAAATATTATCTAAATTTAAATTATTTTATAAAAATTATTTAATTTTTTTTATATATATTATTTTTAATTATTCAAATTATTTTATTTTGCTAAAATTGACTTTAAAAATTACCAAAATAATTTATTTTTTTATTCAACAAAAAGAAAAAAAATTAAAAAAATAGATTTTATAATTTTTAAAAATGAATTCTAAATTTTAATTTAATCTATATATATAATCAAAATAATTGGTATATTTATAAAAATAAATCATTTTAATTAAATCATATTATTTTTATTATTAAAGTACTTAAATAATTCTAACATACATATAAATTTTTATTATGATTATATTTTAGTCATAATTTCATTTTATATACTTCATAATAAATTTTAGTTTTTATAATATAATTAGCGTTTATTTTTATTTTGCGTTATTTTGGGTTATATTTTTTTTTATTATTTATTTTTAATCCGCAACGTTTTTTTCTTATTTATTGCGTTTATTTGCTGAATTCCAGCGTTTTTTTATAAGCAAAAGCGTTATTTTTTAAAATTCAAACGCTTTATAAAATAATGTATAATAAAAAAATATACTATATAAAAAAACAAAATAATTAATATTTTTTATTTTAATATATTAGATTTAAAAATGCTTAATAAATTATTAATTTCCATAATTCTAAAATATTTTTATAAAAAAAATTATTTATTTACGAATAATCATCTCATTATTACTTTATCCAATTTTAATTAGAAAAAACAATTAATTTACTTTATTCTCTATCCTTACTAATAGTGTAAATTTTACCATTTTAACAATAACTAGCTCCATTAATAGGACAATTATATAATTCTACTTAATTTCTTCCTACTCCAACTGAAAAATTTAAAGACTCTATATCACTTTTTAATGTAAAAACATAATTATTAGGAGTTTGCATATTTTATTCTCTAGATTACTCGTCACCCCCAAAAATTAAAAGAGTTCCATTATCGTTAATTTACACTATACCACATAAAGGACGTATTAAAAATTCAGAATTAATCAAATTACTTTCTAACGATACCATTATTTCCTACCAAGTATCAAACAAAGGATCGTATTATTACAAAAGGTTAACCTTAGGATGAACAGCAACAGAAAAAGCAATAATATATTTACTTTTAAATGTGCAAACCCCCATTTAAGCACCTTAACCAACCATAGGAGCGATTCTAAGCCATTCTATATAAATAAATATATAAATATATAAATATATAAATATATAATATATATATATATATATATATATTCATATAATTTTATTTTCAAAATACGGTTCTCAGAAAAATTCCACCTTTCACATTTATCTAATATTTAATGATTTTAATCAAAACCACCTAAAGCATAAAGTGCATTATTTAAATATACTACGCTATGTAAAAATCTCTGAATTTTCATACTAGTCTTTTTTTCTAAAGTTCTATATTTTAAATTAACTTTAAAGCATTCATTTGAAACTTGCATACTATTAGTATCTATACCACCACATATATAGATATCTCTTTAATAAATTAATAATGAATATATATATATATAAATATATATATATATATATATATATATATATATATATATATATATATATATATATATACACAAAATATAAATATTAAATAATGAAATACCCTTAAGGAGTTATTATAGATGAATGGTCGTGTAAAATTTTAAATCCTATTTCTAAAGGAATTTTTTACCAAGTTGGATTAATTATTTGTTTATCATTAATTATATTGGAAATATCTAATAAATATAAATCATTAGTTTAAGGCTAAAAATAATGGATATATTTCTGATGACATAATTAATCAAAATAATTTCTGTTTACAATATTTTGTTTTGAAACAGGTTACAATTCTTGTTTAGTATATTAATTTAAGATAGAATTATTATTATTCGACTTTTAATTGTTTACACTTCCTACTAATTTTGAAATTTAAACTGGTTTTAATTCTTCTTTATATTATTATTATTATTAATGCTATTATTAAAATATAGGAGGTTTATATCCAACCTAATAATGTGATTTTATCGGACTTTAAGAATTTCTCAAATTATCTCCCATTAGTGGAGTTCTTTATTAAGGAATCGATTTTTAAATTTAATTTTAAATGGCATTATTATTATTATTAATATTATTTAAGCGAGATTAAGCCAATAAATTAGGTTTTGCATATACAGTAGATGTATAAGGATTATTTTCATTAAAATTAAAATCTTACTCTGTCAGAATTAATTCAGAATTTTTTATACTAATAAATTTAGCCATCTCAATATTTAAATTATACAAACTATTATCATTAGTAATCACATCTGCACTTTTTTTGTTTAACATTTGTATAAATAATTCACATTCTTTGTGATATTTCTGACTTTCAGAAAAATAATTTTCATTCAAAAGCCTCAAAATATGTTTTAAGCATTTAGGACCGTCTAGTTTTTAATTAATTACATTAAGTTCTTATTATTTTTATACAGCAAAATTTTCGGCCATACTTAATTCTTTTTCAAACTAATTTTATTTTATCATTAATTATTAATTTAAATCTCTTTCTAGATTTTCAAAAAAACTATCCACGAGTTTTATTACTTTATTTTTTGCAAAAAGTATTTTCTCACTTAATGAATTGTGAATATTTATTTTTTTCTCTTTTACATCGCGAAGTTTTTAGAGATTACATGTATATAATTCTTCTAGTTCTTATACTGCCTCTTTACATTCTAATTAGACTTTATCTATATTTTCGATTTCGACAGGTTGGTTTGCTTGTTCGCGAGTTTTTAAATAATTAGTTATGCATTTGGGACATAAGGGCATTAAAGATTTCTTACAAAAGTTCGTTATTATCATTTCGGGGTGGTAAATACATTATTGAGAAAATACTTGACTTTAATTCACATTGTTTATGGGGCTTGGATTTCCTGTTTATTGAGTTAAACGAGATACCCCTATGGATGGTTTGTGTGTGTAAGATTAATTGACTAAATAAGGGTTTTATAAATAATTTTAATCTTGAAATATTTAGTTGTTTATTTTATTCATTTTTTTAAAATATTTGTTTATTATGATTTTTTTATTTTATTTTGTTTAGTTTTTTTTCTTTTTTTATTAATTGCAATTAATTTAAATATTTTATTTTTTAAAAAGTTTCAAAAATATATTTATATAGAATTTAAGGAATTGTATAAAAAATTATCATATAAGCACATTTTTATAATATAAAAATAATAATATAATAATTGAATAAAGAAAATTATTTTATCTTTTTTAAAATCAAATATAAAATTAATACTTAAATAATATAACATTTTTTTAGTATTTATTAAAATCAAATTATAATTAATTTGTTTCTAAATTCAGACTTATTTTAGAATTTTCTTTTTTGAGGCGATTAAAAATAAAATACAAAAAACAATAATACAAATTAAAAAAATTATAAATTATTTTTAATAGATTAATACAAAAAAAATAAAAAAATTATTTATGTTCTTGAAAAGCTTAATAAAAAATTTCATTTAAATATAAAAGCCTAATTCATTTTAATTCCTTAAACATAAATACGATTTTGCTTCAAAAAAGGATTTATATTGTAAGGCAAAATAAAGAAATATAATATATTTAACTCAAAAAAAAAAGCAATATTAGGTGTACCAAAAAGTGCTTCACAAGATGAGATTAAAAAGGCTTATTATAAAGCCGTTCAAAAACATCATCCAGACAAAAACCCCAATGACCAGGAAGCATCTAAATAAAAACTATCTGAAATAAACAAGTAAAAAACTTAAAAAAAATATAAAATAAAACCAATAAAAAGTGCCTATGATACTTTGAAAGATGAACAAAAACGCTCTGTTTATGATTAAACAGGAATGAATGGAGATGAATAATAGTAAGCTGGAGGTGACTTTTTCAGAGGAGGAGGTGCTGGTCCTTCTATGGAGGATATATTTGGAGATTTTTCTAGTTTTTTTAATATGGGAGGAGATACATAAAGAGTTTAAAGAGGTGAGGATATTCAAATTAATATGGAAATTTAATTCATGGAAGCTGTAAATGGAGCAAATAAAAAAATTTAATTCGATAGAAAGACCAAATGTACAGTTTGTAATGGCTCAAAGTGCAAACCAGGAACTTCTCCCACAAAATGTGGTACATGTGGAGGTAAAGGAACTATTAATATTAGATAAGGACCTATGATAATGTAAATGATGTGCGATAAATGCATGGGAGTAGGAGAAATTATAAAAAATTAATGCACTACGTGTAGAGGTGAAGGAATAGCTAGAACTAAAACTGAAGAAGAAGTCACTTTTCCAAAAGGAGTTAACCATGGACAAAGTTTAAGGATATCTAGAAAAGTAATAATAATTTTTTTTATATATATGTATTTTTTTCCTTAAATAGGGAAATGCTGGTAAAAATAATGGACCTTTAGGAGATTTAATTATTAAAGTAAGCGTAAGACCCGATCCTTATTTCGGAAGGGATAATTATGATATTATTACCACATAATATATTACATTAACTGATGTAAAATTATATTATATTTTTATTTCAAAAAATATATATATATATAATCTTTAGGCTGTTTTGGGTAATAAAATTAAAATAAAAACATTAAGCGGGGAAAAAGAATTAGAAATAAAACCAGGAACTTAACATGGAGAATAAATAAGAATTAAAGGATAGGTAAATTGCATATATTTATTATTTAAATAATTATTTAAAGGGTATCTGTAATTTACCTCCTAATTAAAATGATTTAGGAGATCATATAGTCAATTTGAAAATTTACATTCCAAAAAACATCAATAAATAACAAAAAGAAGCGTTTGAAAACTTATAAAAAGTAGAAGATAAAATAAATCCGGAACTTAATTTGAATACAAATAATTAATAATAAAAATAATAATAATAAAGAAGATAATAATAATCATAATAAAGATAATAACAAGAAGAAGACGATATGGGCCATCCGTTTTTCAGATTTAAAAATATGTGGGGAAAATGAAAAAATTAATAAATTAATTATTTATTCTTTTGTTTTTATTTCATTTTAAAATAAGCTAACTATTAATTAAAAAAATAATAGTACAATGTAGTTTTTTTAATATAAATATCAATTTATTTTAAATATTCATTAACTTTATATAAGTGTTTAATTTAAATACGAAGTATTGTCACTTTTTTTTTTTTTTAGATTTTTGGTTCTTCTTCTAGAATTTATGTTTATTTTTGGCAAATGTAAATTATCAATATTAATATAACTTTTTGTTATTGTTTATTTTTTATATAAAATTATATCTAATTTTTTCATATTTAGAATTTTTTTAATGCTACTTTTATTGATTAAAATTTAAGAATTTATTATATTTTACGCAATTATAATTTTTTACTTACTATTTATTATTTGCATTAGAGTTAATTTTTGGACATTTATTTTAATACTGCTAATCCTTATCAATAAAGAAAGGGAAGTTTAACACCAATCTTAAAGGCCTTAATTATAACTTATTTAAAAAAGAAATCTCAAATAAATTTTATTTTTTCGATATTTGCTTAGATTGAAAATAAAAATGTTTTTTAATAGATATATATATTTATATAATACTTTTTAACATTATTTTCTTTTTGTATTTTTTTTTAAATTAAATAGAAAATAAAAAATGTATTAATATTTCCTTTTTATTTTTGGTTAGTTTTTGAAAAAATACTTTAAAGTATATTTAGATATAAATTCAAAATTATTTACATATAAATTTATTAATCAAAATATCTTTTGTTTTTAAATTGAATATAATTTTTAAAATATATTTGTTTTTAAATCATTTAAAAATTCCATTAATTAATAAAATATACTAAGAATGTTTATGTTTCTAAATTATTTAAATAATCAAAAGAAAAAATAAAAAAATGTATTCGATTTTTCCTATAATTTTTTATGTTTTAATCTCTTAAATAGCTTTTTTAATTTAGATTAAAGAAAATAATAGATATAAAAAGTATGTATTTATTATTTAAATACATTTTTAAGATTAAAAATAATGGATTTTTTATCTTTTTTAAAATCAATATATATAAATATAATATTATTACAAAAGGTTAATATGCAATTAAATTTTTTTATATATAAATATAATTTTTGACAATTTTTTTAAAAAATTTATATATAATCTTATTGAAATATAAAAATGCCTTTAAAATATATTTGTGTACAATAATTTATATTTAATTATGTTATCGCAATTAAGATAAAAAATAAAAAACATATTAACAAAATTTTAATTTATTTAATAAATATATTTCAAAATTATTCAAAAGAATTATCGACCTCTATTTTAAATGCATACAAATTTTATAAACAACCATTAAAACATTCTTTTTCAAAAGGAGATAATAACTTTTCCATAAAAGTTTTTACACAATGATTAAAACATCTATCTATTTAATATAATTCAATTTTTTTATTAATTTCCTATATTTGATTATCCTATGAATTTGGCTATTTTAAAATTTACTTAAAAAAATAAATAAAATTACTGAATTTTAAAATTCTGTATTATTTTAAACTGGATAATTAGCACCGATTTTTTAATTTTCTTTTTTTTAGCTTCGAGAAAACATTTAAAATTATACGAAAGATATATTATTTATAAATAAATTTTATTAAGTATCAATTAAATAATTTTTATGAAATTTAAACAAGAAAAAGTTATTTATAATTACTCTAATATTATTTTAATTATATTAATTTAAATATAATTAAATATTAAATTATAATATATAAACTTTTGATTATTAAACATAAATTCAGTAAAATAAATAAAGATCTTTATATTTAAAAAAATATATATATTTAATTTATTTTTATATAAAAACAATACAAAATAATAAAATAATTAAAAATTTTTTAATATTATTATATAAATATTTAATTAAATGTTTTTAAATAATAAATAATATTTACTAATTAAATAAAATTTAATATTTAATATTTAAAAATAAAAAATTGTTTAATATTATTGAATAAGTGATTTTATCAAAAATTAATTTCATGTAATATCTATTTATTTTAAATTTTTCTTTTGTTTACTTATTAAATTTGTATTTATAATTATTATTATCAATTTATATATAATAACTAATAATCTATATATAGAGTTTATTAGAATAAAATTCAGAAAAACAAAAATACATTACTATATTTTTCATAATTCATGTGTATATAACCTATATCATAAAAATAATTATAATACGTATTTTTTTACTATATATTTTCTATTATATGTATTTTATCAAAGTTAACGAATATTTGCTATTTATATAAAATTATAAATTTACTTATTTTTAATTTAAAATAAAGAAATATCATAAATACAAATATTAAATATAAAATTTAAAATTTAAAAAAAATATATATATAAAAAAAAAAACTAATATGTCTAGTAATTAATTAGAGCATAATTAAATTGAATAAAAAACTGAAGAATTTATTTTAAAAAACCAACAATTAACTAATTAAATATATGAACTTTAAGAATAAAATAGTAATTTATAAACCTAAAATTAAAAACTTTTGAAATAGATGGAAATCTAAAATGCTGAATAAATATAAAATTTAGGAAATACTCAATTATAAATTGATACATTATAATAACAAAGATAAACACATTTATAATATATAGAAGAGTTGAATGAAAAATTAAATCAACTTTACTAATAATAAATTACTCTGTAAAATGAAAAAGAAAATTATTTTAATCAATTATAAGAAAATAATAATCAAAATAATTAATTATAAGAATAACTATAAAATCTACTAAGACAATATAATGCATTAGAAATCAGCTTTTAATATTAAAAAGAATAAAATTAAGAAAAAATAGACTATTTGAACTCTGAATTAAGTTAAAAAAATTAATAAAACGAAGAATTATAAAAAACCCACTCAAATTTAATAAATGAAAAATCAACAATAATACAAAAATAATTAGAATTTTAACAAGAAAACGAAAAACTTCTTTAAAAAATCTTAACTCTTACCTAAGAAAATGAAGATTAATAAAAATACATTGGATTAAATTAATTAAAATTTGATAACATTAACTTAGAAAAATAATTATAAATTAACTAATTATAATAACATCTATAAAATTCTTAATAAGAATTATAAAATACAGTTGAATAATTAACTACTGTTAATAATTTAAGAGAAAAAGAATAATAATAAAATAAACATTTATTAGAAAAAATATAATACTTAAAAAATGAAAATAATGATTTAAAAGATGTAAACTAATAGTTTAAATTATTAAACCAATAATAATAATAAGAATGTTAATAATTATAATAAGAAACTTAATATTTAAATGAAAAGAATTAAACATATCAAGTTTAAAGTAGTCAATTACTAGGTGAAATCGTATAATTAAAAGAACAAAACTAACTTTAATAGTAAGTAAGATAATAATTACAAGACTAAAATAATAATTTATAAGAAGAAACTTAAACATTAAAAACTTAAAGCAACATTTTATAAGGTGAAGTTATATAATTAAAAGAATAAAATTAAGTTTAATAAGGAGAAAATCAATAGTTAAAATAATAAAATAATAATATATAATAAGAAACTCAATAGCTAAGAGACTAAAATAAAAATTTATAAGAAATACATTAATTATTAAAAGACTAAATAAATCAATAGTAATCAGAAATATAATTATTAAAAGGACAAAACAACTAATAATAGCAATAATACAACTAATAATTAGAATAAAATAATTAATAATAATCAGAATTATAATAATTAAAAGATTAAAATTATAATTTATAATAGGAAAGTTAATAACTAAACCAAAAAATCACATATAATTATTAAACAATTGAAAATTATAAAAATTAGCTTTAAGAAATAAGAGAATAATAAGAATAATTACAAACATAATTATAAGAATTTTAATTAAATTACTAAAACAAAAGTAAACAATATGAAGATTTATAAAAAAAAATTGAAAATATAGAAAACATAAATTAACATAATCAATAGTAATTAGATGAAAAATAACAGAATATTAACATCTTAAATATTTAATTGGGAGAAGCAAATTTGAATATGAAGAAATATCAATGTTAAAATGAAAGTTAAAATACCATAAACTAAACTATTATATAAGTCAATAATTAACTAAATGAATAAATTTAATAAAATAATGAAAAATAAATCGAATTATAAACCAAATATGATGAATTGATTAATTAAAAACAATAACTCTAATCTAAAATTGAAGAATTAGAAAATAATATTAAATAATTGAATTTTTAAAAAGAATAATTTGTTTTGGAAATGTAAGACGTTTCAAATAAAAACACTTCTTAATTATTGCAACTTTAAAAGGAAAAAGAAAAACTAGAAGAAAATATTTAATAATTAAACTTAGATAATAAAGACTTACAAGCATAAATAAGTTAATTGGTTAATTATGGAAAAGAACTATCTTAAGCTGAGTCTTAAAAACTTTAACAATTCTAAGAGTAAACTATATAATTAGAAAACGAAAAAAATGAAAAATAACATTAGATTGAGTAAATTTTGAAAGATAAAGAAGTAATATAAAAATAATTAAACGGATAATAATAAAATTAATAATAATTATAAAGTAAATTAAATGAATTTGAATAGAACAATTAAAAATTGCAAGAAAGTATAATTTAATTGAATATATAAATATAATAACAAACATAGAAAAATTAATAATATGAATAGGATATCTAAAATAATTAACTAAATTTCGAAAATACTTAAAAAAACCTTTCTTATTAATACAAAGAGTTGTAATAAAATTATTAATAGGTTATTGAATTAAATTAAAACAATGAGAAATTAAAAGAAGAATATTAATAATAAAATAAAATTATTTAAGAATAAATTAAATAATTAGCTAATAATCTAGAATTAAAAGAAGAAAAAATTAAAGTTTTGGAATAAGAAGCGATTCAATTAAATGATTAAATTTCTAATTTAAATTAATTAAATACAAGAATTTCTTAAGAAATTAAAAACTTGGAATCTTAAATAGAGAAATTACTTAATGAAAGTTAAGAACTATCTAGAATTATTAACTAAAAAGACGAAGAACATTAAAAGAAGACAGAATCTTTAAAGCAAGTATAAAAAATATATATAGAAATATTTAAAATTAATGTTTATTTATACAAAAATAGCTATAGGAATAAAATAATAATAATTCGATTTCATACACTCAATTTTAATAATTAAAGCAAGAAAATATTTCAATGCAATAAAAATTGGTTGAAGAAAGAAAATTATACTCTATTTTATAAGAAGAAAAACATAAATTATAATAATTATTATAATAAACAAAAAAACCAGAGCAGTAAATAGTTTAAAATAATAACATTACAAATAAAGCTGCAAAAGAAAACAAAGTATAACCAGAAGATTAGAAATTAAAATAGTTATAATAGAATATATTAATGTTAAATCAAGAAAATTAAGAAATAAAGACTTAATTAAAATATAAGTATGAAGAATAAATTTAATCACTTACTTCTTAAGTATAAGAATTCCAAAAATTAGAGAAGGAGTTATAATAAACTAATTAATAATTGAAATAATTTAAATAAGAAAAAGAAGATTTAGAATGGAAATAAGCCGATTTTAATTAAACTATTGCTACTGAAAAAAGTACTATTGCTTAACAAAGAAACGAAGAAATAAATTCTAAGAATGAAGAAATTAAAGACTTAAAGAATCAATTGAAATAAGTCCAAAGTTAATTGACAAAACTATAAAAAGAAAAAGAAAATACTCAAAAAAGTATTTAAAAACGTTTATTAACTGAAAATAAGGAGAATAACTATAATATTTAAAACTAAACACCTTACTTAGGAAGTTAAAAAGAAATAGAAAGAATCACATAATTGTGCTAAAAATTAATTAGTATTAATAAATGAAAAATATATAATAATAATAATAATATAATTAATATTATTGAAATTAATATTTAAATAAATCTAAATATATTTTTTTAAAATTATATTGGTTATAATGAATGTTAGTTTTAAAATATAAATATATAAAAATATTCGATTATATTAGTTTATTTATATTTATAAAATAGCTAATAATGTTTTAATTTTTTTATGATAAAATTTATAAATATATTCAATATCCTAGATTTTAATAATATTTTATTTTGTCTTTTAAACTAATATAAAAATAGCATTTTAATATTAATCTAAAATAAAGAAAAATTAAAATTATAATAAAGAAAAAAAAAAAAATATTATACAGGTTATCTAATTATTTTTTTATATTTATATTTTAAGTTTGAAGTTTTATTAATTAATATAAAGGGAAAAAGTGTATTTTATCTTAATTATAATTAATATATATTTTTACCAAAATTTTTAAATAAATATAAATATAAATATGTATATATATATATATTTATATATATATATATATATATATATATATAATATATAATAAGATTATTTATGATATTTATGATGATATAATAATTAAAAATAAACAAACAAAAAATAAAAAAATAAAAAATTAAAAAAATAAAAAAAATGCAAAAGTAAACAGGAGATTATGTATACGATACTTCTCGCTAATCATTACTAGGAGAAGGCTCATTCGGTAGAGTATATAGAGGTAAAAATATTAAAACTGGAGAATTAGTAGCTGTAAAATAAATGGATACAGCAATGTTCAAAGATAAATACATGAAAGAATGTTTAGAAAACGAAGTAAACATTATGAAATAGTTAAAATCAGATTACATAGTTAAATTATATCATACTGAATCAGACTAAGTAATTTTATAAAAAAAAAAAATTTTGATATATATATTTATATATATATATATATAATTAAGAAATTTTTTATTAATTTTTTATTTTCTATAATTTTTTTAAAATAAAAAGTTTATTATTTTATATCTTTTTTGTTTATATTATTTATAAAAAACAATTATTAAAATAATAATGTGTTAAATATTTAAAATTTATATTATATATATACACAAATAGAGTAAAACATTAATAGTATTAGAATTGTGTAATAATGGTGATTTACGTGAATATATTTCAAATAAAGGAGGCACATTAGACGAAAAATAATCAATAGAAATTCTTAATTAACTAATGAACGGTTTTAGAGAAATGGTCTCTCATGGCTTTATACATAGAGATATAAAACCTGAAAACGCCCTTGTTAAAAACGACTGCTTTAAAATCTCGGATTTCGGTTTCGCTACTAAGGCTGATATATAAGGAAGATAATTAATTAAAGAGTGCGTAGGAACTCCACTCTATATGGCCCCTTAATTACTTGAAAATACTCCTTATACAGCTAAATCTGATATATGGAGTATTGGTATGATGTTTTATGAAATGTTATTTGGGAAAACGTAAAAAATTAAATTAATTATTTAATATATATATATATAAAGTCCTTGGCCAGCTAGAGATGTATAGAGTTATTTAAGAAATATGAAAAGTTTTCCTTTGAAATTTCCTTATGATAAGCAAATAGGATAAAATACTCGTGATTTCATTGTAAAATGTTTAACTTTAAATGAAAAGGATAGAATTAATTGGGATGATATATTTTCTCATCCGATTCTCTAATTATAGACTGGGCAATAAACTAAGCCAGCAGTATAACTTGATTAAAAAGCATAATTAATTATCAGATCTATGTAATATATGGTTTAAAATAAAAATGTAAATTTAGATGAAATATTCTCTCGATTTGACTAAAACAAAGGAGGATCTCTTGATTTATTTGAATTCCACTAATTACTGAGTAGTATTGACCCTAGAATTACTTATTATGAATCCGAACATGTTTTTAAGACATTAGATTAAACTAAAGATGGTCAAATTTCTAAAAAAGAATTCGAAGATGTCTTTAAATTTTGGGATTTTGCAGATACTTAAGATAAAGTATCAAGTGTAATTGTTGATTTGTAAGAAATTATTAAGAATAATAATTTAGATTTGAAATTAATTTTCTAAAACTTCGATAAAGATGCTGGAGGAAGTTTAAATTTTTAAGAATTTGTCAGCTTGATAAAGATAGTAGCCCCAAAAATGAAATAATATGAAATTAAACCTATTTTTGATAAATTTGATAAAAACGGCGATGGAAATGTCTCTTATGAAGAATTTTATCATATTCTTAATTATGGAAATTCAAAAGATTCATAGTTTAAACCGGACTAAGAAAAAGCTAGAAAACTCATTAATGAACTTAAGAGAATTATTACTACTAATAATTTAAATTTGAAGTAGATTTTTAATAACTTTGATAAAAGTAAAGACGGCAATTTGAATTTGGAGGAGTTTACTAAATTAGTGCTTGTTATAGATAAAAAATTACCTTAAAATGAAATTAAAAATATTTTTGATCTTTTTAATGTTGACGGGGGTAATGAAATTACATTTACTGAATTCCAGAAAACTTTGATTTGATTTATTTTATGATAAAATAAATAATTATATTTTTTTTATTTATAAATATATAAATAAATTTTATTAGTTTTATGATAAAAAATTTATTTTAAATATAATTAATTATAATATATATAAAAGTAATTATATATGTTTATTATATTTAATTATAAATTTTTTAAATTAAGACATGATAATTAATATTGCTTTATGTTATTTAAAAGTTATTTTTTGACCATATAATAAAAAAAAATTATATAAAAAAAAAAATAACATGAATTTATTATTTAAATATTTTTAAAAGTCAAATCATTTTTATGGAGATAAATAAAGTTTATGCAAGTTATATAATTCACCATCATCAATCAAACGAATTTTTTCTAGCTAACTAAATATATTTTGAATTTCTATAAAAATTAAATAAGTTAAAAGCAAAAATATATAATAATTACTTTGATATAAATGAGAATTATTCAAAATTAATTAATTAAAATTTTATATTTTTGTTAAATTTTAAATAATTAATTTCAATAAAGAATTCCCTAATTTTTTAGATTATAGAATTTCAATTACTTCACAAAATAGTTAATCATCCATTCCATCTTTAAAAATTATTTAAAATTTATTAATATTGATTCTCTATTACAAAAAAAATATAAAAATTATATTTATAAAAAAAAAATATACTGATAAGTAAAAAATAGCTTAATCAATATAATTTTCTCTTATTTAATTCCAATTAACTAAAAAAAGTTCTTCTGAAGGATTTTCTTACACACTATATTCACTAATTTTTTATGAAAAACTAGTTTTTTCATAATATTTTTCGGAGTAATACACTAAATTTCCTATTTAGGTGAAATACTTTAAGAATGTCCACTTTTATTTATATTTTTTTCATCAATATTAAAATGAACTATTTTTTCCTAATTTTCTTCTTCTATACTTATATTCTAAGAATTTTCTTCCTCCGATTTTATTTTTTATTCATTTTAATTCAAAATTTTTGTAAATGAAGAGTAACTTTTTTTAATTACGTGACCGTCTACATTCTTTAAATTATTAAAATCATAAGACATTCTTTTTTTTATTTCTTTCAAAAACCAAGCCTTATTATTCCTGACTTAGCCCAGAAAAACATGACTTCCTCTACAAAATTGATTTTTTGGGATTCTCTTCAGGACAATAAGTATGTTTGAAGGCAACAGTTTCCTAAATTATTGCCTCTCCAACGAATTTGACATCAGTATTTTCATCATCACTATCCGATTCTTTCTTTTCTTCATTTTCTTTAATTTTTTAATGAATCACCTTTTCTATATTCTTAAGCTTTTTAAATTCACCAGGCTACACCATAGGACTATTTTTAAGAATAGAATAGGAAGGAAATGCCCTATTATTGCTGAAAGAAAGTCTTTTTTATTTACTATAATCTTTAATATTATCTTCCTCCATTTTATCTTTTAAAATTTGTGTATTAAAGGAAATAGATTTTGTACGAATATCTAAATTTTCATTTTTTAAAAAATATCTAGGAGTAAAATCAATTATTTCTTCATTTTTTTGATTTTAAATATCATCTTTTTTCTCTTCAGATTGACAGGCGAATGTATCAATATTTTTTAAAGATTGAAATTTGCTGCTTTTTTGAATTTCTTCATCTATTTTTATGTCTTCTTCATCTATATTATCTTATAATTTTTAAGAATTATGTAATGTTTCTAATTATATTTAATTGTTGTTTTCAACCTATTCCATATTTTTATTTATTTGTATTATTATTTTTATATTTATTTTTTTCAAAATAATTTTTTTTCTAAAAATGTAAAAAGTTATTTATTTATATTATGAATTTTTTTTTATATATTTTATTTTTTTTATAAATAAATTAAATGAATAATTTAATATT
>NW_004086399.1:0-27380 GCF_000220395.1 Ichthyophthirius multifiliis
AGGATAATTATAAATTTTAATATATTTTCTTATTTAAACCAAAAAATATATTTTTTAAAACATTTTTATTTTTAGAAGAATAAAAAATCATAAATAAAAAAATTAAAAATATATAGAATTTTATAAAAATTAAGAAATAATATAATATATACTTTATTATATTAATTAATATTTAAATATAATAATTTATATTTTAATATTTATAAACATATAAATTCTTTATTAAACCCATAATTTCAAATATTTATTTAAGTATTTTTTATATAAAAAATAATAATAAAATTTTAAAGTAATATTATTTATTTTTTATATTATTTTTTTCTTTTTATTACTTCCATTTTAATATGATAAATTAATATAAATTTATTTTAAAAAGTATTTATAATATATTAATGAAAATTATAAATAATTTTATTATATTTGAAATTTGTATTTATTAAATAAAATTTATTTCTATTATTTATAGACTCTTTTTAAATATATTAAATATATTTTAAAATAAATATTTAATATATTATATTATTGTTATATTAATTATTTGTATTATATATAATCAAAATTTTTAATATAAAAGATAAAATAAATTTAATATTATTAATATGATAAAATAAATATTTATTATTTAATAAAATAATTTTATATAAAAAATAATAATAAAAGAAAATGCAAATATTAATATTAATACAAATATATATAAACATAAATATATATTTATATTACAAATTTTTCAATTTTTATCTAATTTTTTTTTTTAAAGGGATAAAATAATATTATTTATTAAAAATTTTATGATTGAAATCTTATTATATTTTTATTTATATTTTTTATTATTTTTATTAAAAAAAAAATTAATAAAATATATATTAATTTATTTTTTTAATCATTTAAAATTTTAATCAATTTTTAAATAAATATTTTGATTTTGTAAGCCATATTAAATTTGATATTATACAGGAGCTTTTTTTAATATTTTTAAATATTTAAATAATTTATTTTTAATTAATATATTATAAAATATTATATAATAAAATATATTTTAATATTTAATTATTTATTAAATTATATAAATTATATAAATTATATAAATTATATAAATTATATAAATTAAATAAATTATATAAATTATTTAAATTATATTTTATTTTTTTATTTTTTTAACTTAAAAGTTTTAATATTTTTATTTATAATCATATTTAATTTTTTATTATTTAAATAATATAACATATACTTAATATAAATAATAATTAATAATATTTTTTTTAACATAGAATTAAAAAATATAGTATTATTTTAAAAAAAAAATTAATAAAATTTATATATTTTAAAAATATATCATTAAATAATATTAGTTATCATACAATTATATATATATCCCATTTTTCATTTAAATATATATTAATTAATGTTAATTAATATCAATATAAAATTATTTTTATTTTTTATATTATTTATTATAAATTTGTAAATTACTTAAATTAAATTTATTTTTAAAAATATTATACAATTTACATACAAATAATTATTCTATATATACATTTTTAATAATTAATATTTTATTTTAAATGTCTTATAATAAAAAAAACTTTATATTTATATAAATAAATATACTTTTAAATATTAAATATTTTAGATAAAATAAGAAAAATAAGAGTAAATGTATGCATTAATAATTTAAAAAATTTATTAATTATAAAAAATACTAAAAAATATATAAAGCCAAAAAAATTAATGTCATAAAAATAATAATACTTAGTTTCTTTATATTTTATTTCCCTTTAAGTTTATATCAAAATTTTTATATTTTTTTTTAAGTATTTTTAAATAAATTCTTTTAATTGTCAATAAATTACTATTTTTATTTCTCTAAAAAAATACAACAATTAATAAAATATTTTCTTTTAAATTCAATGCTTTACATTTGATTATTCTAACGTTTTATTTTTCTATTTTTTAAAAATAAAATGATAATAATATATATTGCTATCCTAATTATAATTAAATAGTACAAATTTATAAATATGATTTTATTAAAAGCATTTTTAGTTTCTTAAATGTGTAAAAAAAATAAAAAATTACAATCAA
The DNA here is from genome assembly GCF_000220395.1 of Ichthyophthirius multifiliis. Taxonomy (NCBI): domain Eukaryota; phylum Ciliophora; class Oligohymenophorea; order Hymenostomatida; genus Ichthyophthirius; species Ichthyophthirius multifiliis. The sequence goes on from NW_004086399.1 coordinate 2,083, forward strand.
GCATAAAAAATAAGTATTTAAGCATTTTTTTTGTAAATTTGATTTTATAGAATTTATTTATAATTAAAAATTATATCTTATTAAAAAAAAAAAAATTAATTTAATGAAAAAAATTGAAAATCATTTATTTTTGTTGTCTTTATGATTTATATATATTAAATTAAATTTAAAAAATATAAATTATGGAAAACATAATAACTAAATAAATTAGAGAAATTTTTGCTAATAAGATTTATTATTTCAATATTTTGTTTTTATATTAGTATTTTAAAAAATTATTTCAGTATTTTTTTTTGGTAAATTGCTAAGATTTTATATTAATTTAGTTAGTATGTACTATTATATATTTGTATTAATTATTTTATAATCCATTAAATCAAAAAATTATTAATTCATAAAACTAATAAACAAATTTATTTAAGTCTTGATTTTTATTAATTCTAAAAAATTAAAAAAAAAAAAAAAATCTATTTTATAATAATTTTACCCATTATTATTTTTAATATATATTTAATTTTATTTATTATATTTACATTAATAATTTTATTTATTATTAATATATATTTAAAAATAATATATAAAATAAAATAAATAATTTATTATATTATTTTAATTTCTTTTTTTATATATAATATAATGTAAATTATTATATATATTTTTTTTTTTTAAAAAAAAAAATATAATAACATTAGTTTATATTTCTAAAATTATTTATATTAATTGGTATAAATAATTTAAAATATATAAATAAAGTGTCAATTCTTGATTATTTTAAAATAGTAATAATAATAATATGTATATAAAATAAATTAATGAATAATTTCAAAAAAATATATATTATTATATTAAAAGTTATAATTATAAAAACTGAAAAATGTTTTATTAATATTTTTATATATTAAATCTTTTAAAATAAATATATATTATATTTTATTATAATTATTATTCAATTATATATATTTATTTATATATATATATATATATATATAAATATTTATATTTATATATTTATATTTATTTATTTAATTTACTGATATATATATATTTTTTATTTTTTGTAATAATAAATTATGTATTAATATATTTACTAAATTCATAATAAACATATATTTTTTTATTCCTTAAAATAATGTACTATATTCATAATTTTAATTAATTTCCAAATTATTTTCAATTCTTGCCTGTAAATCCGGATTATTAATTGCATATCTTGCAAATGACACAAATTCTCCAATATTAATTGTTTGGCTTCCTCTAAAGAAATCGAATCATTTAAAATATAAGTTGTATTTAATAAAAGGCTTTAGTGTTCTAAAGAAATCAGGAATTTATTTTTCTGGAAGTTCATTTCCTTCTGAAGGAGCATATCTTTTTATTTCTATATGTCCAATTTTTCTATTACTACATTAAGTGAGCATATATTCCATTAATTTAAGTATACATATCTTTATATCTGCCTGTAGGTGAAAATCTGATACCTACATTATCTTTTCCTAAAATTTTAATTGCATCATCTAATATTTTTATTAAAAAACGGCATCTTTTTTCTTTTCTATACTTTTTCTATATTAATAATTTCTGTTGTTCGTTTCATCTTCTGAAAATTCATCTTAAAGACATCCATTAGCCGCATGTAGTTAAACTCAGTTAAAAAATCAATTTGTTTAGCCGATTTTAATTTGCTTTGGAATTCTTTTCCGACTTTTTCCATTTCTTTGGATATATTTTTTTTTGGAAAAGGATATAGTGTTATTTAATAAAGATTATTTTGTATATTTTTGCACTTTTAGAAATGGTTATGGGGGAATTCACCATATAATTACTTTCACTAATGAAAATTTGATTGTAAATTTTTCCACCTTTATTGTGAATAAATTTTTCTTTTTATTTTTTCTCCAAATTGACATATGAAATAATTATATATAAACGAAATATGACAGAACATTCAGTTATTATTAAATTAAAAAATGCACTTTTGAAATAATATTTACCCTCTTTATCTCTATTTATGGGGTGGGGAGATGGGAAAAACGGCTTTTTAGTTCTATGATTTCCATTTTATAGGGAGTTAGGAGAGTGTAAAGGGATTTTGAAATTGTAACAAATGAATAGATTTATGTTTGTTTTTTTTAATTAAATTATTTATATTATGTATTTACTTTTTTTATATTTATTGTTCTTTTTTATTATATTATTTATATTTATTTTTTTCTTTTCTTTTATTTTGTTTTATTTAGATATATAAGAAATTAAAAATTTATTAAAATAAGTTTTTTATTAATTATTGAATTTATAAAAAAAAAAAAAAAAATATTTTTTTTATTTTATAAAAAACATAATATTTTTTTTTTAATATTTTGTAAAATAAAAAAGAAAAATATATTTTTTTTATATAAAAAACTAAATAAAAAATTGAATAAATAAATATAAAAAACAAACAATCACTAAGTTTAATGAGTTTCCCAATCAGTATATCCTTTTTCTCCTCCTGTAAAGAAAGTACTATAGTCATAATTTTAATTAATTTCCCAATTATTTTCAATTCGGGCCGGTAAATCCGGATTATTAATTGCATATCTTGCAAATGACACCAAATCTCCAACATTATCCATTATTAATTGTTTGGCTTCCTCTAAAGAAATCGATTCATTTAAAATATAAGTTGTATTTTTAATAAAAGGCTTTAGTGTTCTAAAAAAATCAGGAATTTATTTTTCTGGAAGTTCTTTTCCTTCCGAAGTTTTTTCTGAAGGAGCATGTCTTTTTAATTCTATATGTCCAATTTTTCTATTACTACATTAAGTGAGCATATATTCCATTAATTTAAGTGGATTACTATCATACATATCATTATATCTACCTGTAGGTGAAAATCTGATACCTACATTATCTTTTCCTAAAATTTTAATTGCATCATCTAATACTTCCAGTACAAAACGGCATCTATTTTCTATACTGCCTCCATATTAATCACTTCTATTGTTTGAACCATCTCTCAAGAATTCATCTAAAAGATATCCATTAGCCGCGTGTATTTAGACGCCATCAAAACCGGCTTGTTTAGCCAATTTAAATGCATTTTGGAATTCTTTTCTGACTTATTGGATATCTTCGACAGTCATTTCTTTAGGTACTGGATATGGAGTTTTGAAATATGGATGGTTTTCATTTATTGCTATAGGTGATGGTCCTATGGGAGATTCTCCGTTTAATTGCTCTTTCATTGTGGATCTGCCACTATGGAAAATTTATATGTAAATTTTACCATTTTTCTCGTGAACAGCTTTAACGACTTTCTTCCAACCTTCCATATGAGATTAATTATATATGCAAGCGCAACCAGGAAAAGCATTAGATAAGGGTGATATTGCAGAACATTCAGTAAATATTAAACCAAAAGATGCCCTTTAGGAATAATATTTCGCTATTAGATCACTAGCAATACCATCTGCAGGGTTAGCACGACAACGAGTCATAGCAGCCATTACTATACGGTTTTTTAAAGGAACATTAACTAGTTTATAAGGTGAAATTAGAGGATTTTTGACGTTGATTCCATCATTGACGATATTAGAGTTTCCGCAGCCCATTTTTTTTTTAATTTTTTAAATTTATAATTTTGATATAATTATGTTTTGCTTTTTTTATATATAAATATGTATTGGATTTTTTTAAATTTTGAATGTTTTTTGTTTTATTTCGTTTTTTTTTTCTGGATTCGTTCTAGATTTTTATAGGAAAAATATTAAATCATTCATATATTGTCATTTTTTATTAATAAGCGTTAATTTAATAACATTTTTTTTGTTTTTCTTTTATTATTTAATTTATAAATTAAATTATTTTTTTATCTATATATTTTTTTATTTTTTTTTCAAATAATAAAATAAAATTGATAAAAAAGGTTTTAATCAAAAGAGTGTCAATTATATAAAAATATATTCTTATTCTTATATTAAAAATAACTATATATATTTATTTCATTGTTTATAATGTATAATTTAAGTTTTTTATTTATAAAATATGAAAATAATACTTGGTAATTTATGTTTTTTAATAATTAAAATAATATAATATACATATATAAATTAAAATTATAAAATATAAATTAAGTTATTTATTTCAAAATAAATTAATTTGCTATTTTTTCGATTAAAATTTTTACATTTTATTTAATGAATTTTAGTTAAAAAGAAAATACTCTCATATTTTTTTTTATTAATAAAGCATAGTCTTTTTTTTAAACTATTAGTGTATATTTAAAATATTTATTTTTATATTTTTAATCAAGATTATGATATTTATTTTCTTTATAATATAAAATATAAGAATTCAAAAAAAAAAAATTCTATAAAAAAAAATATTTTTTTAAATATGTAGCATTTTTTTTTTTAATTATTTAATATTTAAATTTTAAATAGTCAATAAAATCAAATTATAATAAAATGATATTTAAAATGATATTATTAAGATTTAAAAATATTAAAATGCGAATTAAAATTCAAAATAATTCATTCCTCTTAGTAATTTTTTACCCCATTAATAAAAAAAATACTTAATGGTTTGATTATCATGTATTATTTATAAAAAATAATAATTTACTTGTATATAAGTTTAGAGGGATTGGGATTTAAGAATTTAGTAAATTTTATTTTGATCTATAAATTTAACTATTTTATAAAATAATTTTCTTTTTTTAATAAAAAATTAAATAATGAACTTTCAATTATAAAGCCTTAAAAAATATAAATTTTTAAAATTTATAGTAAAGTAAATAGTTAATTATCATTTAAATAAATATTAAAAGAAACGATGATTTCAAAGTAAATAAAATATAATTTATTATTTTTTTTCCTCATTATTTTATATTTTTTTTTTTAGTTTTTTTAAATTTCTATTATAAAAATTTAAAAGTAATTAAAATGAAAATTGTTAATATAAATATAAAATTATTTTCATTTAAAAAAAAAAAAATCAAAAATTATATTAAGGTATTTCTCCTATAACTACAGTTTTATCACTTGAAGCAGTAGCAATTAAATTATCAGTAGGACTATATTACACATCATTTACCTATTTTTTTTAAAAAAGAACATCATTTATATTTAAAAATAAAGAAAAAAATATTACAGAACCATTATGTCCTCCTAGTCTATGTATTATTTATTTAGTTGTAGTATCCCATATATACAAATACCTATATAAAAAAGTTTATATAAACAATAATATGTATATATAAATATATATATATATATATATATATATATATATATATATATATATAAATATAGATATATATATATATAAATATATATATATATATACTTATCTGCCGATCCAGCAGAGCACATATCCCCATCAGGGCTCCAGGAAACTCTAAGTAAATTTTTTTCATGTGAATGTCTATTTCCTTAATAAATTTTGACACATCTATTAGTCGTGACATGTGGTCTAATATCAAAACATCTAACAGTTTGATCCATAGAATTTGATAAAAGATAACTTCCATCATGACTTAAGCAAATTCCTGTGACTGTATCTGTGTGTCCATAAAGTGTATAATCTATAATCTTTTTTCTCAAATCAAAAACTTTAATTTCATTATCGATTCCGGCAATAAAAATCTTATCTGAAGGATCGTTAAAAGATACTGAAGTGACTGGAACTTTACTCGAATAAGTTTAGGCGGAAGTTTTTTATCTTAAATCCCATAATTTAACATTCCCATCGTCACTACCAGAAATCAAAGAATCAGGGCCTCTTCTTGCTGAATGGCAAGTGTTTACGAACGCTGTATGTTCTTTTAATTTTTTAATACTTTTCATTTATTCGAAATCCCATATTATTAAGGATTTATCAGCAGATGCGGAATATAAGCGGGTGCCATCCGTTGAAAAATTTAAATCTAAAATAACATTTGAATGATTTTTTAAAACACCAAAATTATTGCAATTATTATATACATCCCATAAAAATATTTGTTTATCAAATCCTGCACTTACTAAATAATTACCACAAGGGGAAAATTTTACGCATAGGACTTCAGCTCCATGACCAGTCAATTGTGCTGTTTGTGCGAAAAATTTTGGTCTGTTTTAGATTTGATGGTCTTGTGAATTATTCCTTTCAGGAATTATCATTATTTGGTTCATTTTTTTTGGTTTTGGTTTTTTTTTTTTTTTTGTGTCTAGTTCTAAATAATGATATTTTTTTTATTTGATTAAAAATTATAAAATAAGAATGAAAAAAAATCATTAATAATAAATAAATTATTGTTTAAATAAGAAACATATTTAACTAAGAAAATAAATAAAACTAAAATATATATTTTTTCTTTTAATTATATAAATATAAACCTAAAACACAAAAAAGAAAAAAAACATATAAAAATAGGAAATAAATAAATAATGATCTCCGAATAAATTATTAAATCATTAAAATATAGCAATATCTTATTTATTAAACTTAAACTCGAATTCAAATTATTCAAAAAGATAAAGAAATACTGATAAAAACTTCATAATTTTAGATTCTACTATAAACAAGTTAACAAAACAAATAAATCATATATAAGAAATTTAACGCAAACAGATTATTAAAAGTAAAAACCTCGCCTAATAAATCATTAATAAACTCCTTTAAAATAAATAAAGCATCAAATTAACTATTTCAATTTATTATTTAAAGATAACTAATATATATTATTAATTATAAATTTAGAATTCATTAAAAAACAATAAATCATAAAATAATTAACAAAAAAGGATATCTTAAAACAAGTAATAAGTTGAAAAAAAAAATTTTAACATATAAAGGTAGAAAATCTTTAAAATCATTAGAAAATTCAGACCTTTTTTAAAAAGTAGCTAAGATGCCTGAGATGTTTATTTAAAAAATGTTAAAGTAATCTATGGTTTAAAGTTTTAACAATTTAAAAGTTTTCAAGAAATTTTAAGAAAAGATTTTTTGAAGCCTTAAATTTCCACTTAATAATATGACTAAACAGGACATAAAAAATAATATTTAGGCTAATATTTTCTACTGAAATTGAACTTTATAAATAAACATAATATTTATTTAAGTTTTTTAAATTACTTTTTTTTTTTATTATTTATTAGTCCTCTTAACAAAATTTAGCTTATTTTAAGATTTAATTTTAGTTTTTATTTTAATAATTGAATAAATATTTTATTATATTGCCTTTTTTATTTTATTTTCAATAAAAAATTATTTTTTTTAATTCTTAATATTTTTATTTTTTATAATTATTTTTCTTAAATTCGTCTTATTTATTTCTAAAAACTAAATCAAAAAATAAGGGTATAATCCATTTTTTTTATTATCTTTATTTTTTATATATCAAGCGTTTTAATAAAAAAATAAATACAAGAAAAATTAAAATAAAGTAATATACCAAATTATTAAATAAGTCTTTAATTTAATAAATTTTTTAATTTAAGTCATAATTATATTTGAATTATTTATTTTTTAAATTATTCTTATTTTAAATTCTTTTTTGTTTAATTTATAATTAAAATTAAAAATATATATAGAAAAAAACATAACAAATACTATTTTATTTAGTTATAACATGTTATTATTATTTTAATTCTTTATCTTTTACATTTTACTTTTTAAAATATTATATATATTTTTATATATTAAATTATTTTCCCAATCTAAATCTACTTTAGTGTATTTAATAATTTTAGTAAAATTAATTTTTCTTAATTAATTTAGTTTTTTAATTTTAAATTAATGAAAAAAATGTCATTTTTTTATTAAATTAAACATAATAAAATAAAAAGCTTTTTTTTATAATTTTTTAGATTCCTAAAAGACCTTACTTTTGTTATATTTATTTTTCTTTTTTAAGGGAAATTTTATTTAATTTTTAAATTAAATATAATTTGAATACCAATATATTTATAAATTTATTTGATTTTATTAATTTTTTATGTTTTATAAAATTTCAGATGAATATATTACTTTTATTTTATGTTTAAATATTACAAAAAAAAAAGAAATTAAATACTTTTTATATATTTATTTATCATATAAGAGCTTTTAAAGGAAAAAATCAGATGAATAACATATTTTTTAATAATTTTTTGAATATTATATGGAATATTGATGGATTTATTCATTTATCAATTTAATATTGTTTTTAATTTTTTTGATTATAATTTTATATTTATTTAAATTATATTGCATTTTATAAATCTTATAATTTTTTTAAATAATTTTTATTTATCTTTTGTTTAATTATCAACTTAAAAATATAAATGTATATTTTTTTTATATAAAATAATATTAAATATAATATATAATTTAGTTTTTTTATATATATTAAAATATATAAGATTATTATTATTAATACAGTATATATATAAAACGTATAAATTTATATGCATATAATTAATTATTTCTATTTTTTTTCTAATTTTTCTATTTTTATTCTTATTAAGATAAATGTAAATAAATAAATATAGACATTTTTTTATATTTAATATAAATTAAAAAAATATAAATTTTTATTTAATATGATATTAAATAATTTATATAAAAAAAAAAATGTAAATATATAATTATAAAAAATTTTAATTTTTAGATTTTCTACTTTGTATTTTCTTAATTTTTAATTCAATTAGAGATATATACATAATAAGAAAGCTAGGCTCTAAATAAATTCAATAAAAATTTTTAAGTTCTGAAAATCTAAATTAATTAATAACTTTTATACTCCTTTTTATAACTAAATATCATTATGAGGGATTTAAATTAAGTGTTATATTAATTTTATTATCATTTACAAACCTTTAATGGTTAAAATATGTACAATATTAATATATATCTTTCTGTATATCTTACGGACTACTTTTAATTTCACTTTTATATGTACTATACAAATTGCCTATTTATCACTTTCCAGAACCTTTAGGTAGCTATCAAATAGGATTAAAGTAAATGGCCATAAGGGATAAATTCCATACAAAAGTATCGGTATATTACCCTTGTATTTTTAACGAAAAAAGTAAAAAATATACAAAATGGTGTCAAACAGAAAATTATTAAAGAAGTATGCATGAAAGTATGAAATATTTTCCTTTGGTACTTCCTTGGTTGATTTTTAAGATAATGACTGATTTTGTATAAAAAGTTTATGTAAAAAATAGCCCTAATGCAAAAATAATTCAATAAGAAAAAAAATTCAAAGTAATAATTTTTAGTCATGGATTAGCAGGACATAGATAATCTTACTCAATTTTTACTAATGATTTAGCGTCAAAAGGGTAAATAAAATAAATATTTAAATATTATATATATATATATATATATATATATATATATATATATATATATGTATATATTTTTATATATATATATTTTTTAGATATATAGTTTTTAGTCCTGATCATTATGAAGATATAAGTCCTTAAGAGCTTATTAATGCTATAAAAAATAAGAACGATAATAATATGAATATAGTAAAATAAATTAGAAACTAATAATTAAATGATAGACAATAGTAAATAGCATAGCTCATTAAAGTAATTAAAAATAAATAATAAATGGAAGAACTTTTTGAGTCTAGAATTTCTCTTGATGTTGAAAATATTGTCCTTATGGGTCACTCTTTTGGAGGTGTTACAGCTACTTAATCGGCTTTTTTAGATAAAGAAATAAAGGCTGTTATTGGGTTGGATCCTTGGCTTTACCCATAAGATGATTAATTATTAGATTTGAAATATAAAAATCCTATTTTGTATATTAATACTGAATCTTTTGCAATCAAAAATCCATAATATTAACTAATTTAGAAATGCTAGTAAATATATTAAGCAGCAGGAGATTCTTAAAATAATAAAATTATTGGGTTCTTAAAAAATAGTGATCATGTAAGCATGACGGATATTTGTTTTATTATCCCCTAAGAAAGTGTTTTGATTTAAATGATAAGATAAACTGAAAATTTAGTCGAAATCACATAATAAACTAGAATTTTGGTTAGTCTTTTTTTAGAAAAAATGGTTTTTGGGAATTAAAGTAAGGAACAAGTACTTAATGAATATGAAAAAAATTGTGTTGAAATGTTAAATATAAAAAATTCGTTTTAATTATATGATTTTAATAAATGATATAATTATTATATTTATTTATATATATATATATTAATATATATATTATAAATTAAATTTTTTTATATATGAAATGTTTTTTATAAAAATTAAAAAAATATACACATAATATTTAAAGATTGATTTTATTTATAACTATTTATATTAATTTTCATTAAATTTTTTATTATTAATTTTTTATAAAATATATATAAAAAATAATTAATGTAAGAAGAATATGCTCTTAATACAGCAAAATATCGTTGGTTTAAAACTTAAGAAATATATGACATATTGAAAAATCCAATTAAGAATATTATAGTAGATTAACTTCCTAATAAACCAGAAAATGGAAGCTTATTTATAATAAATATTAAGAATGCAAAAAAAGTAATTTGTATAAATTAAAGGTATATAAAAATATATATGTGTAGAGATGGAAGCATGATGGACATTTTTATTTGAGGAGAAAATAATAAGGCTTTAGAAGTGATCATGAAAATTTAAAAATAGGAGGATAAAATGTAAATTATTATAATATTTAATTTTAAAAAATATTAAATAAAAAAAAATACATATATATATATAATATATATATATATAATAACTATTATTATTATATATATACAATTAAAAAGGTTATTTCATGCTTTTATTCTTATATTATTTAAAATGATTTATAAGATGATATAATAATGAATAGAAGAATATATAAGTTATAAAGTGAAAATATATAATTTTATTTAGTGCATTATTTAAAAGATTCAATAAAATAAAATTTAATTGAATAAAAAAATTAAATTCAAAATATACAGGAAGAAAACTAGAATATACAATTTTAGCATGATAATTTAAATTAATTTAATAATCAATATTCTGAATTTTTTGTGAATAATGATAATTATAAAAATAATAATTAAATGAGTTCTGTAAATTAATAATAGTTCAATGATAATTTTTATCCTTAATATTCTGAAAATTAGCATTAAAATTAATAATAGTAAATTTAGCAAAAAAAGATTTCTAATTATTACGAAAATTCAATTAATTATTCTAATAATTCTCAAAAAACAGAAAACTCATATATAAATTTACACCAAAGAATACAAGAATTAGAACATAGGTTATATAAATTAGAATTTGATAAAAAATAGAATAGGAGTCTACTTAAATTCCTTTGGATAAAAAATTTGAAAAACAAGAAGAAATTTCCGATTCTACAGTAGAATAACAGAATAAAATAAGAATTACTGAATATTCCCCTGAATGGGATTATGTTAAGGGAGGAAGTAAATTTGTCCTTTGTTTTTGGCCAGATTTAAGTTTTTTGCCTAAATCAGATTTAAAAAAATTCTAAGTTTGCTTTGGAGAATTGAAAGTTTAAGCTCAATGTATTTAACCTGGTGTTATAAAATGTTTTGGTAATATATATATTAATTTATTAAATTATATTAATAATTTCTTATTATTTAAAAAAAGTTCCTGCTCATAAAGATGGTCTTATTAAATTATAAGTACTTTTTTAAGGATAAAGAATAGATGATGTTTACGATAAACCTTCCTTTTTTGAGTTTAGAAATATAGAAAAATAAAAAAAGAAAAAAAAAAGGCTATTTATAATTCTAATGATGAATTTTATAGTATTTAAAATAAATAATTAATTTTTTGTATATTTTTAAAAAATTAAAAATAATATATAGAAAGTGAATTTAAAGTTAGGATAGTTGATAAATTAAATACTTTATAAGATTTTATTAATTAATAAAATACAGGAGATTAATAAAATACAGGAAATTAATAAAATAATGAAAATTAATAAAATAAATAAAATTGTTTAAGCAATAATGTTAAATTTATAGAAACTGTAAAAATTATAAATAAATTAAAAGATAATATTGATAATTTAACTAATAAATAATTAGACTTAATATTATAAGATGTAAAAAATAAATAGAATAATAAAAATAATAAATTATTTAATTTTTTTATAGATTCTAGAAATAGCTGAAAATCATCTTAAAAAATAAGAAATTTAAAAATGGTTAGATTAAATAGATGATAATGGTTATGGTTTAATTCATTACATAATTATTTTAGGCTTTGATTCAACAATAAATATAATTAATAAATATGAGTGTAATTTGAATTTATATTCTAAAAATTAAATAACACCTTTATAATTGTCAATAGCTTTAAATCAAGAAGTATATTATTAGTTTACTTGTTTATAATTTTTGTTTAAAAAAAGAAAATTGTATCAATATTAATATAGTATGCATCTTAAGATAATTAAAAAGGAAATTAATAGTTAAATGATTTATAAAAAGAATAGATAGACAAGAAAATATTCGATAATATATTTAATTTGAATGCTATATATTAAGTTTTTATTTCGTTTTTTTATTTTAAAAAAATAAAAAAAATTGTATAATAAATAGAGTCGAAATTTTCTAGATTTATTGGTAAGAGAAGTTACATTGCATGATTCTATAAAAAATAGTAGTGTAACTGATCATATTAGTTGGAATGATTAAGATTGTTAAGAAGATAATTATTTAGATTTAAGCGATTTATGCAAAAATAACTTTCTTAGTTAGAAAAATTAACAGTTTGATGAAGATTTATTTTAAAATGAATTAGATGGATCCGGTTCTGAGGAAGAGGATAAAAAAGAAAAAGCAAATAAAAAACATAAATATTTGAGAAATTATTCTGATAAATAAAAGCCTTTATAATTTAAATGTTAAGATTAAATACCTATAGATGGTTTTTTTTTTAAAATATATTTTTTACATATAAATATATATATATATATATATATATATATATATATATATATATATATATATATATATATATGTATATATATATATATATATTAATAAAGAAAAAGATGAACTTTTGTATTAAAGCTAAAATTATCAATGTAGAATTAAAACTATTCAAAAAAATGTCAGATGCTGGTTATTGAGAAGACAATATTTAGATATAAAATATGCAACTAAAACACTATAAAATTGTAATAATAATAAATATTTCATATATTTTATTCATTTATAAATAGATATAAGATAAAAAATTGCTTAGAAACATATAAAACCTGATTGTAAAAGTATGATTAAAAATAAATTGATTGGATGGTTAAATGCTAATAATGTAAATCATTGAATTTTTATTTTATTTTTATTGCTATTATTACTTTCATTTCAAAAAATTTTAAAAAAATAAATATACATAAGTATAATATTATATTTTTTAAAATAAAAGTTAAATTTTTTTAAACATATTTTTTTTATAAAAAAATATATATTTAACATTGAAAAAAAATTAATATTTAAAAAAATAAAATAATACATATTTATTAAAATTAAATATATAATATAAAAATATCTTCTAAAAATGAATTTTTTTTAACATATTAAATATATTCTATTTTCTTATTACTTTTTTACAAATATATGTTTCAAGTTATGAATGTTACTATAGTTTCCCCAATAGTCTAGCTGGTTAGGATACAAGGTTTTCACCCTTGAGACCCGGGTTCAAGTCCCGGTTGGGGAATAATTTTTTTAATTATATTTTATATATTAATTAATTATAATAAAAATAAATTAATAAAAATTAAATATTATATAAATTAAATAATTAATTATAATGTAATATATTATTAATTAACTTATATATTTTTAGAAATAAAAAATTTTTTGGTTGATAAATTAAAAAAAAAGAATATATTATATTATATATATAATTTTTTTCAATAAATTAATATTGGAAAAAAAATTAATATAGGCGAAATATAAAAAAAATATATATATAATTATATATATTTTTAATTTATATATATTATACTATAAAAAATAGTATGAATATATTAATTTCGAGAAAAGAATTAAAACTTTTTCCTTGTTCTGAGTTAGGATAAAAATATATTGACCGTGTTTCAGTTAGTCAAGGGACTTATGGGTTTTTTTATAAAAATAATTTATTTTCATTTAAATTATAAATATTTAACTTCTTTTTCTTATGAAATAAATATATAAAAAACTAAAAATTAATTTTTAAATATTTAAAATTTATTAAATCCATTTTATTCATAAATTATTCATAGTGAAGTTTACAAAGCCTACTCCAAAATCGATCAAAAATACGTAGCTTTAAAAAAAATAAAAAAGGAACGAAAAGAAGGGGTAAAAATTGAAACATTAATATTATTTTAATTATTTATACATTTTGTTTTTTGTTTTTTGTTTTATTTAGTTTCCAGTTACTGCCCTAAGAGAAATCAAAATATTAAGACGCCTTAATCATCCTAATATAATAAAATTACTCGATATATCAACAGAGTAGCAAAGAAGTAAATTATTATTTTAAAAAAAATTATTATAATAAATTATTATAATAAATTTATTAATTTATTATAAGTAAATCATTATATATATATATATATATATATATATATATATATATATATATATATATATATATATATATATAATTTTTTTTCTAAATAAAATTTAAATTATATATTTTTTTCTTTTTATTTATATATATACATATTTTTTTTAGATTATGGTGAATAAACTTATTTAGTTTTTGAATATTGCGAACATGACCTTGAGGGATTATTGTCTAGCAATATATAATTTACTTTGCCTTAGGTTAAAAATATTATGTATTAAATATTACTTGGACTATAAGAAATACATAAATAAAATATTATACATCGTGATATAAAAAGTAATAATAATTATTATTTTTAATATATATATATATATATATATATATATATATATATATATATATATATAAATTAAAATTAATTTAAATAAAGCCGATAATATACTTTGTACTAATAAAGGAGAATTTAAAATTGCTGATTTTGGTTTATCAAAAATAAATGTAAATGCTCCTTTAACATAAAGAATTTAGTGTATTCCTTATAGATCTCCAGAAGCAATATTTGGTAAAAATTATATATAAAATTTTTATTTAAAAAAAAAAAAAAAATTAAACAAAAAAAGAGGCAAAAAAATATACATCAAAAGTTGATATATGGTCTTTAGGAATAATACTTTATTAATTATTATTCCGTAACTAATGCAAAAGAAAGACATTATTCTATGGTGATGGTTATGTCTAATAGGCTAAATAATATTTTAGCTTTTTGGGAAACCCAGAATTAGTTTGGTCTGAATAAAGTAAGAAAAGCTTAATGATGATGAAATATGATGAAATAATGAGTAAAATAAGCCCTGAAGAAAAGGCTAAATATAGAGATTGTTTACTTGATTTCCTTAAAGATATTAAACCGAAGTATACACTATCAATTTATTTGTTTATTTTAATAAAATAAATGTTTTTTTAACTTATTAAGTACTGATGTTTATGCATTAGACTTGCTTATTAAAATGCTTGTACTTGATCCAGAAAAAAGATTCTCAGTAGAAGATTGCTTAAATCATTAATTTTTTATGTAAGAACCTTTTATGGCAAGAAATAATGAGTAGCTATTTTTATATATAAATATTTATATTTATTTTTATATTTTTATATAGAATGCCCTCTATTAAAGATGGTAATGAATATCATAATAAAAAATATAAAGAATAAGGTGTATAATAAATTTCAAATTAAGTTGGTAAAAACTTCAAAAACATGAACTACAATTAAATTAATAACAATATCAGGCCTAATGTAAACATTAAAATTTATATTAATAATTTAAATAATATTATTAAAAGTAAAATAATTATAATTAGTAAAACACTAATGTAAATAAAAATATATCTAAATAACAAAGTAATCAAAAACATATATAAATGAATTAACTATTATTTTAAAATAAATATTTTTATATAAGATTAAAAAATTAATTAATAAAATTAATAATTAAACTATTAACAATATAATAAAAACATAAACAATATTTAAAATAACCATAAAAATAATTAATTCAATAATAAAAACTTTTATATGAATTAAAAATAAGAAATTAAAATAAATTGCAAAAATGAACAAAATATTCATAATTTTTATAATAAACTTGCTCCTATAAACAATGATTAATAATTTGATTAAAACAGCAAAAGCACTAACTTTTAATCTGAATCTAATTAAATATTAAA
The DNA here is from genome assembly GCF_000220395.1 of Ichthyophthirius multifiliis. Lineage (NCBI taxonomy): Eukaryota > Ciliophora > Oligohymenophorea > Hymenostomatida > Ichthyophthirius > Ichthyophthirius multifiliis. The sequence continues at coordinate 18,329 of NW_004086399.1, forward strand.
AAATGATTAAAAATAAACATAGTAATTTTAATAAAAAAAAAACGAACTAATTAATGTCAAAAGAAAAAATGTATATAATGAAAAAGAGTATTCTAGTAAAATAGAAAATTAATAAAAACAAATAAAAACTAGTAATGGATAATTCTATTAAAAAAACAAATACAGTGTAAATCCACTAGTAATTGAAATGTAAATTAATATAAATAATAAAGATTAAAATACTATATAATCAATTTAACCAATTTAAAGTTAATAATAAGTACAAGCAATAAAATAAAATACAAATAATAATATATTTATAAATAATAATATATACTAACAATAATAACAATATAAGGATATTAAATAGTAATAAAAATATAAAAATAAATTATTTTATCTATAAAACGTTGGAAGAGGTGAATATTCGCCATATTCTCCAAATTTATAAGAATAAAAAATATTTTAAAATGAAATAAGTTAAAACATTTATATGTAAAAAATAACAAATGATTAATATAATGATAAAAATTATTATTATTAATAAAATAACAATAGTAATAATAGTAATACTAATAATAGTAATACTAATAATAATAATAATAATAATAATAATAATAATAATAATAATAATAATAATAGTAATAATTATTATTATAATTACTAAAATTAAATACAAAATGAATATTTAAGTCCTGTTAAGTTTATAAATAAAAATAATTTAACTATTAAATAATTTGATATTTATGATGAATAATCAGACTCATTGTTCAGTGAAATTAAATAAGATGATGATCCTGTTATTTTACAGAATAATAATATCAAAAATAATCTTAATTAAAATTATTTACAAATAAATTCTTTGAATTTATAATAAAACTTGTACCGCAAAATTTCAATTGGATAATCCTAAAATGATTCTTTTAATATCCTAAAAAGAAAAGATAGTTGTAATTTATATAATTCACCTGGATATATTAGTAGTCCTCTATTTAATTTTGAAGGCTACAATATTTAATCAGTGGATTAAAATTTTAATCTTTTTTAAGGTAAAAATCAAATTAATTATTTTATTTAAATAAAAAAAATATTACAAATAAAATAATTTATTTTAAAATTAAAATAGGGGATACAAATAATTTCAAATGAATATAAATTAATATAATAAATCTTTAAAATTATAAAAAGTTGCTTAAAAATATAAAAAAATAATTCATAAAAAATATATATTTAAAATTTTTAAAGTAAAAATTTATAATATTAATACAAATACTATTTATTTTAATTTATATATTGTATATATTAATTTTTGAATTTTCAAAATTAATCTAAACAAATTAATTTAAGTTATTAGTAATTAATTATTTATAAATATATTTAAATAATTAAAATCTAAATATAGTTTTATTATTATTTTGCATTATACGATTTATAAAACTTATAAATCATAAAACAATATTAATTATTAATTTAGAAATATTTAATAAAATTAATATTTAATTTCTCTATTTTATTCTTATAATTAATTAAAAAAAGAAAAGATAATATTTTATAATATATTTAAATTTATTACTATTATACATATTTACTAAAGATTAACTTTATTTAAATTTGAATAATAAATAATATATTTGTTTTCTTTAAATAAAATATTAGTTATATTAAAAAAATAGCGATTATTTTTTATACTTTAAAAAAATATATTTTTTTAATATAATAAAATTTGAACAATATAGTAGAATATACTTAATTTGTTTTAAAAAATTAAAAAATAGATATAAAAAAAAGTGTAAAATAAATAATAATATAAATATTTAAACTAAGCTTTAAATTATTAAATATAATGATATAAAAAATAATATTTTTTATATATAAAATTTTATAATTATTTTAAATAATTTTTTTCTATAAAAAAATAAATATTATAAATATTTTTTTTAATAAATTTGATAAATACTTTATAAATACTTGTACTTTATTATATTTTATTAATTAAAATGTTTAATTTTATAAAATAATATTTATCAACATTATAAAAATTAATACATTTACTTTATAACCTTTAATAATATTAAAAATATAATTTTTAATACAAAAGACATAAAATTCAATAATCCAAATTCTAAACACATATAGGCATATAAAAAACTATTATTATAAAAAAAATAATTAACAAATAAAAAAATATGATATAAATAATAAAATAAAATAAAGATAATAAGTTATATGTAAGAAAAAAAATATATATATAAGTTATTTGAGAAAAAATTCTATAAAAATGTAATAATGAAAATTATTTAATATTTATTGATAAAGATATTTAAATGAAATAATTAAAATTGCAATTTTGTATTAATTTATCAATATTTACTTCTTGATTAATAAATATATATATATATAAAAAGTATAAATAAAAATTACAAAGATTATCAATAATAATTAAATAATTAAAAACCTTATTATTAAAATATTGCACCAAAAAACAAAAATTATAAATTTTACTTTTAGATAGACCCTTTTGATTAAGAAACTAACAAAAATATTAGTTTGTAAAATAATAAGAAATATGATATATGTGAAAGAAAAATTAAATTTCCATAGAAAATAATTATTAAATATATAGAAAAAAATATTTTAAGTAATTTTATTTTTAATTTAAAATAAAATAAATAATTTTTATATATATTTTAATTTTATTTTAAAATTTTATATTTAATTAATTTTGTAAAATTATAAAAATTAAATAATTTTATTATTTTAATAAAAATATATTTTTTTTTTTATTAAAATAATGATTTTTTTCTATGTTATGTAAATTGTATTATTATTTATATTATATTTATAAAATATTATATATTTTGATAAAGTATATAGTAAAAATAATAAAATAATGAAAATGAAAATATATATATAAAATAAATAATTTTAAAAATGATTAAATTTTAATATTTTTTTTATAAATATTATTTATTAAATAAAAAAATATTTAAAATTTATATTTTTAAAGTTATTTAAATTTTTTTGTTAAAACTTTACAATAAATATTATAACATTTGATAAGAATATTAATATTATTTTTATAAATAATTTATAAATATATAAAATTTTATATTTAATTAAGTATATTTAATGATATTTAATATTATTATTAAATAATTATATATAATTAAAATTTTAAAATAAGGTAAATTTTATTTTTAATTATTTTTTCCATTTATGTAATATTATATTAAATAATAAATAATATGATTTTAATGAACATTAAGAATTTAAAATAATATTAAAAAATAAATTCTTTAAGAAAAAATAATATATTTATTAATTAAAAAAATATAAATATCTAATAGATTATTATAAATAAGAAAAAATATTATATAAAATATATTTAAAATTATATATTAATTAATAAATATAAATAAAATAATATAAATAAAAATATATATATATAAATATATATATTATTAAATATATATTTATATATATAAATTTTATTATTTATTAAATATTTAAATTTATCTTATATCCTTATTATTATATATTTTTATCTTTTTTAAAAATAATTTTATATATATTTTATATTTATCTTTTAATTAATTTTTTTATATCACATATAATATTTTAATATTTTTATATTTTTTTTTTTATTATTATTTTTTATAATATGTATAAGATTATATATAATATGATATTTTTTATTAATCTATTTTTTATATTTTTACAATATCTATAATAAATTTTATTTTATTTTTATTTTATTTTAAATTTTATTTTAATATTAAAATTTATATATATATATATAATTTTTTAATGTCTTTAAAAATCTTAAATTAGTTTTTTTGTTTTTATAAATTAAGATAACTAATATTAAAATATAAAAATATTTTTTATATATACATATATTTACATAATTTAATAAATATTTTTTTTACATTTTATATTATGAAAAATTATATTTAAAGACTAAATTATAATTATTTTTATCTATTTTTAATATTTATTTTTATATATTTTAATAGTTTTATTATATGTTATCAATATTTATTCATTATTATAATTTTTATTAAAGTTCAAAAACTAAAATATATTTTTTAATATAAATTAAATATATTTTTGAAAAAATATATAATAATTTTTATTATATTTTTAATAAACAAACAATAAATTTATTATCATCTTTTTATTAAAATTAATAAAAAATTTTCAAAATAAAATATTTAATTTTATATATAGATATCATACTATATATATTTTTTATTTAAAATAAAATAAATATATAATTATATACTTTTATTTTATATAAAAATTATTAATATTTTTGTTAAAAAAATATTAACACTATCTGACATAAATTCTATATAAATTTTTTTAGAAAAAATATTTTTACTTTATTTTAAAATTTTATTTTATAAAAAAATAAATTATTATAATTTCTTGATATATATATTATTAATTAGTTTAATAATTATATTCTATTTTTCGATTGTATTTCTATTTTTTAACAAAAAACTTCAAAAATTTCAATATAAATGTATTAGAAATAGAAAAACAAAAAAACATAAAAATCAATTTTATTTAAAAGATTTGTATTTTTTTTTTTAATAAAAAATATTTTTATTAAATAAAAAAAAATTTAAAAAAATTATATAAAAAAGTATAATAATATGAATTAATAATATAAAAATTAAATATTTTAAAAAATATTTCATTGGTTAGACAGTTAATAAGTTTTCTTAACCTATCCTGAAGATAAAATATATTAATTTTTTGATAAAATCAAAATTAATATTAAAAAAATTGATTATGATAAAACTAGTAATGAACAAGATAATATATAATATGAATAAAACTCAAATACAAGTTCTCCATTAAAAAAAAGTAATAGTAATCTATTATTAAGAAGAAAATTACATTAAATTTGAAAAAAATAAAATAAAATTTTTGATAAATACATTAAAATGGAATAAAGCTATATAATATAATATTAAACTAATTGTTTATGTTTAAAATAATAAAAATAGTAATTATTTATTAAATTTAAATAAAAAATATAAATATTTACTATTTTATTTTAAATCAAATCAAAAATTTATAAATAATAATAAAAAAACTTTATATTTATAAAAAATAAAATTAAAAAATGTATAAAGAAACTAAAAGAAAATATTATAAAATATTTTTAATTTATATTATTTATATATGTACATATATATATAAAATAAATAAAAAATATTCAATTTTTTTTATTATTTTTTTCTATATTTAATATTAATTATATATATGAATATTTTAATTAAAAAATAAAATAATATTTGAATTTGTTATATATATACTATAATTTTATATATATTTATTCTTTTTTTAAATAAAATGGTTTTTCACACTTCTGGAATATCTTTTTTATTTTAATCAGAAAAAAAATTATTTAAAGTTATGTTAAATTTAATTTTAAACTTCTAAATAATACTAGAAAATAAATCTTATATAATACTTTTAAATTCAGAAATTTTATTCGTTTCAAATTAAGTTAGTATTGAATTATTATCGCTTTTTTTATTTAAATTATTCAAAGTGTATTTACACATATTTTTATTTAATTTCGGTAATTTTATTATATTTTCGAAATTATTTTATTTAATTTTCAGAATACATTCTATACAAATTTCACTCAAAAATAAATTAAACATATTAATTTCCAATAATTACGATTAATTATCAAATAAATTATTTGCGTTTAAAAAAAGCAAATTTTCTCCTTTAGAACATTAAAATTTATTATTTAATTTCTAGATGATTTTATTTTTAATTTAAAATTTATATTTTTAAGGTATTAAATCATTTTTAGTTCCTATAAATAAAAAAGGTATATTCCATAAATATTAAGATTCTTTTTATTAATTATTATTATAAAATATTGTGTTAATCCATTTATCAAAATTACGAAATGTATTCAAATTTGTAAGGTCAAAAAAAAATATAACTGCGTTGAATTCACATAATTAATAATGAGTAAAAACATTTAAAAAATCTCTCTGTTTAGCTTCTCCGGCTAAATCCCAAAATTGTATTATGCATTCTTATGTTTAATTTTTCTTTTATATATAATAAAATTAAATTTATTTTATATATTTTATATTGCATTATTTTTACATCGTTAAATGATATAATATCAGTACTAGATTACATAAGTTTTTTTTAATTAGGAATATGTTCACATACATGAATATCACATCCTATTGTTTTTTAGGGCTTTTAATTTTGATTTATTTTAAAATAATTTTATTATGAACAATAGTTTTCTAAAAAAGTTGTTTTGCCGACATGAGAATCGCCAAAAACTAAAAAATTTAATTTATGTTTATTTGCGATTAAAGGTTGCCTATCGATATCCATATTTTTATAATTTTATATATTTTATTTTTTTAAATTTATATTAATTAATATATAATAAATAAAAAAATGAAATAGAGCTTTTTATTATTAATCAAACAAAAAATACATTTATAAAGTAGTATAATATAAGAATTATTAAAAATTAAATATATGATAATATATTTTTTTAAATAATAAATTTATAAGTTAAATTATATTTGAAATATTAGAATAATAATTAAAAAAAATATAAATTATTAAAATATTGAAACATTATCTATATTAATTTTTACTTTTTCATGAATTTTTATCCTTTAATTTTTATAAAATATATATCATTTTAGCTTAATCAATTTATCCTAAAACTTCATAATTTAATTAAAAATTATCTTAAGAAAATCCATGGCCATTAAACTAATAATTAAAGGTAAATAATATATAAATATATATATATATATATATATATATATATATATATTTATATATTTATATATTTATTTCTTCTTATTTTATATTATTAATAATAATATATATATTTTTTTATATTTAATTTTATTTTTATATAATAAATATATTTTTCTATTTTCATTTATTTATTTATTTTTAATATAAAATTTCTATTATATTTTAAAATAATTTATATATATATTTAATAATTTTTGTTTTTTTACTCCGCAAAAGAAAGCTTTAGGTATAGCACTACAAATACTTTCTTAATTTTTAATTTTTTTTATAAATTCATTTATTTAATCTTTACTAGCACTTAAATCAATTAAAATATATTTATAAATATTTTATTATTTTAGAAATTATATATAAGCTTCGAATGCATTTTATATATTTTAAATTTCCAATTCTCTTCCTATCTCTTTTTTATTCTACATAAATTGTTTTATCATATTACTTTATTTAAAATTTCCCAATGCCAATAAAATCGTTTCTGTTATTAAAAAGTCCTATAATTTTTTTTTTTTTTCATATATATTTTCTTTTTTATATACTTTATTCCATATGTTTTCATATAGCCATTATCTTTAATATTTTTATAATCTTGATTTATTTATTTCATTAGTTAAATATTTATTTAATCCTACATAATTTTTATTTTCTGTACTCTATTAATCTCCTTTAAATTTAAAATTTTACATAACTTAAGGACTCATTAGATTAGACATATTAGAAATATTAGAAATACTATTTATTGATGTTTTATATGATATAGATTAAGCTTTAATATTTGGTGTTTCATCTATTTAACTTTTTTATTCTATTTTTTTTTATAAAAATTTAAGTATATATACATATTTATTTTACCTTATAATAAGCATAATATCTTATCAGATTTATCATCATTTAGTAAATAATTTTCCTTAGTATTAATATTTAAGGTTTCGTATTATTTATTATTTAAATAGTTTTTAAAATTTTTATGAATTTACATAAATTGCTTTTTACCAGGAGATCTAAATAATTAATAAGGAGAAATTATATTTTGAGGTGAATGCTATTAAGATTTATGAAATTGTTATTCATTTTATCTATTTATATATATAGAATTATCTTTATTTATTTATTCTGATGTCTATATTACATTTTTAAGTATTTTTTAAACCGAAGAAACTAGATTTTTCTTATATAATTTAATACTAGTATGAATTTATTTTTTTATTTTTTTAGAATCGTTATCAATATTAATATTACTATTTTCTTAATGAGAAATTTACTAATCGGGTTTATTAGATAAATACTTTACTTATTTACTTTTCAATTTTAAATTTTAAATACCATTTCCTAATTATGTACAACTAAAATGATCTATACTTTATTATTTCTATTAAAGTATATAATTTTATTTATCGAGTTTTTAATTATTTAAAAAATACATGTTTTTATCACCATTATTATTAATTTTTAAATTTGGAACAAGCTCCTTTTTTTATTCCTTTGTTTAAGGGAACCATTTATATTCTTTTTTTTGGTCGTTTTTATGTCGTAACTAGGATAAGTCAAGGTCAAAAGGTTTACATAAAAAATTATATTTTTTATTCTAGTTTTTATTTTCATTAAATAAAGCGTCTTAAGAATATCTCTATTATAGTTAAAATCTTTACTTTGTCTCTATTAAAGCAGTAGAAAAATATTATTATAAAATTATAGATACTCTTTTTTCTATTTTATTTTCTTATGGTATTTTTTCACCATTTGATATTAAACTATCACTGTTTTAATATTTTCTTTAAGTTTAAAATTCTAAAGATAATGAACCTTGTTTTAATTTAATTGTTTCTAAAATTAATAAAAGAATTGTATGGTTTATTTATTTTCCATGTAAATCTTGTTAATTTAATTTTCTATTAAGATTGGAATGTTAAAATATTATCTTTTTTATGTAAAAAAGAAAAAAAAAAAAAAAAAAAAATTACTTCAGAAAATAGGACTATTATCGGAGAATTATCTGGTAAATCGAATTCAAAACTTAATAGAATTTAATTTTATTTATCACATTACATAAATATACAATTTAAATTAAATTCAATATTTTCTTAATCACATATTAAATAAACTAAAGAATAAAATATCTAATTTTAAAGTAAAAAATTATTATTCACTAATAATGATAAAAATATAATAATATAGATAAATATTGTTATTTGCGAATAATATATAAATATAAAAAATTTATTTAATAATATAATATATATAT
>NW_004086398.1:0-29905 GCF_000220395.1 Ichthyophthirius multifiliis
CGATTAATAAGATTAAAGGAATTGAACTAAAATAAATTATAATAAAAGAATAAAAATAATTATTTTAAATAATATAATAAAATAATTTATATTATAATATTTTTTAAATTATTAATAAAATATTATATATATATATATATATACATATACATAGAGAGAATATAAATAATATTAATATTAACAAATTTTTATATAATATTTTATTTGTTTAATTTTTTTAATTAATAGATTTTTATAACATATTTTATATTTAATTTATAAAAAAATTCATAGATAGTTATTTTTAATGTGTTTTTTTTATTTTATATAAAATTTTATTAATAATAATAATTTACTTAATGAGCATTTCAATGTATATATATCTACAAAGATATATATTCTTTTTAAATTTTTATTTAACTAAAATTAATAACTTAATTTTATATAAATTATTTTATATGTGATAAAAATATATACAATCAAATTAATTTATTTATTATTTATATATATTATTCAAGTATCAAAATTATGATTACATTAATAAATTATATATATAAATTTTATTTAAAAATTATTAAGTATGATCTAATAAGACTTATTAAATATTAAATTAATATAATCAAAAAGATTTTTTTTTGTATTTTTTATAAAAATTTTTATTAATTATAAATATTATTTTAGATATTTTTTATATTGTATTTAAACTTAGTACTTAAATAAGAATATGAAATAAATTTATTATATAATATATTTAAAAAAATAAAAAACAAATTATAGAATATTAAAATATTATTAGATTATACAAAAAATTGAATATTTAAGAGCATCTATAAAATAAATATAATAATTATATGAAAAATTAATTTTTATTTTATTATAAAAAATAATAATTAAAGAAAATAACCTTATATATTGAAATATTAATTAAAAATAATATGAATATAATCATAATAATTCAATAAATAACATAAAATTTAGTAATAATTAAATAAAAAGAATATTGTTAAATAATATAGTTAAAATTATAAAAATTAATTATAAAAAAGTGAAAAATATATATTATATAAATAATAAAAATTAATTTTATAAATCTTATAAATAATAATATTAAATTTTATAGAAATTTATGTTTAAAATTAATTAAATAATTCTTTTACTAATTTGATAATATTTATAATTAACTAAAAAATGTAAAAAAAATTAATATTTTCTAAAAATCATCATTTAAATAGAAATAAAAATGAATAAAAAATATCTAAAACATATGAATATATTATAAAAATAATAAATTAAAATTATATTTAAATATATATATATTTATATACATACATATATTTTTAAATTAATAATAATTATTTGTACATTTTTTTTTTTATCTTATTATATATTTTATTTTAATTTAAAAAAAAATAATCCTTCTTTAATCTTTGTCTATTTTTTTTTATAATAAATTTCATCTTAATATTATGTTTTATATAAAACATTTAAGTAATTAATAATAATTGGAAATTTATTAATATTTAAATAATTTTTATAATATATTATTTTAATTTAAATAATAACTTAATATTTTGATTTACATTTTTTTTAATACTTTTTAAATTTTTTTTTTTATTATTATAATATTATATATTATTAATTATTAAATTATAGTATGGAAAAAAAATTAAACTAAATACTCTATAAAATTTTATAAAAGTATTTTTTTTTAAAAAAAAAAAAAAAAGAATAAAAAACCTAAAAAATAAATAAATATGAAATATATAATCTATTTTCTTATCTTTTTATTTATATCTTCCTATTCATTAAATAATCCATAAAAAGAAATTGATTTAGGCAGAGCAACAATTGAATAATACTGTGGATTCTATAATTACCCTTTAGAAAATCACAAAATAAAAACTTCTGACAATTACATACTAACCTTCCACAGAATTTAAAAAAAAATAGTAAAATTTCTCCTAATAAGCCCGTAGTGTATTTATAACACGGCTTATTAGATTCTTCATTTAATTTTATTTCTAATACTGAAGAAAATGCTCCTGGATTTATTTTAGCTAATGAAGGTTATGATGTTTGGCTCGGTAATAGCCGAGGTAATCATTTTTCATTAGAACATGAATTTTTAGATTGGAAAAAAGATAAATAGTTTTGGGAATTTTCCTGGTAAGATATTAGTGAAAAAGACCTTCCGGCTGCTTTTGAATATATTTGGGTAAAAACAGGATAGAAAATTAACTATATAGGCCATTCTTAGGGGACTACTATTATGTTTGCGGCTCTATCTGAAAATAATTATGTTATTTAAAAATATTTATAGTCTTTTATTGCTTTGGCGCCTGTTGGGTATGTTTCAAATGCTGAAATGAGTATTGATTTTTTAATTGAGAAATTAAATTTAGTAAAAATTTTTAACTTTTTTAATATTAATTATATACTAATGCCGAATTATAAAGAAGAAAGTTTAATAATTTTTATATGTAAATTTTTGTCTTTTATTTGTAGAATCTTAGATAAATAAATTGCTAATTTCGAACCAAAAACAGATAATGAAATAAGGTTTCCGGTTATTGCAGGACATTATCCTGATGCAACTTCGGCTAGAAATTTAGAACATTGGTAACAAATGTTTTTAAATAAAAAATTAAACAGAATTAAAAAATTTGATTTTGGTAGTATAGAGGAAAATATAAAAGTATATGGATAAAAGAATCCACCAGTTTATTAATTAGGTAATATTAAATAAAATGTGCATTTAATAACTGGAGTTTATGATGAAATTGCAGATCTCAAAGATGCTTAACTTTTAAGAGACAGTTTATAAAATTGTACGTTTTAAATTATTGAAGGGGGGCATGGAACATTTATGTGGTCGGAGAATTCGAATTATTTTAATTAGATGGTTTTACCTATATTAAAAATATAATAATAATAATAATAATAATAATAATAATAATAATAATAATAATAAAAATGATGAATATATATATATTATAATTATTAAAACATGTTATAAATATTATATATTTTGTATTATTTTTTATGATTACTATTAATACTTATCTATTATTAACAAAATATCTATTTCATCATAATATTTACTAAACAATTGTACTAATATTATTTTTAATTTTAATTTTAAAATTATAAAAAATAGATAAATTCATATTTAAAAATAACTTTTATAAATGAAATAAAATAAATTTTGATTTAAATTATTTAATTTAATTTATTCAAACAAAGAAAATGAATAAAAGTCTAATAAAAGAAAATAGAAAATATAAACTAATAAAAATCATATATCATAAAATTATTATTAATTGGTTTAAATTTTAGAATAATATTTAAAAAAATAAATAATTTAATGATATTATTTTTAATTATTTTATTTTCATATAAATATTTAAAAATTTATAATAATATATTTATAATTTTTATTTTTTTAATCAAATTTTGTATAATTTTTTTAAAAAAAATAGAAACATTAAATAAAAATAAAAGAAAAAATTATTTAAAAGAAATATAAATTTGAAAAATCTAAATATATATATTTATATATTATTATATTTATATCTTTATATATAAATATTTATATATAGAAATTTTATTATTAAAAATTTTATATATATAAATATATATATATATATATATATATATATATATGTATATATATATATGTTTTTTGTTATTTAAAAATCTAATTTATATAAAATTATTTTTATATATATATATATATTTTTTTATTCATATTTTTATTTTCTTAACATTTTTTTTTTAAATCAAAAAAAAAAATTATTTAATTTTTTTTTTTTTTTTTTTCAATCTTATTATATATTTTTAATTTTCGACCTCATATTTTTATCTTTAGTTTAAGACATTTATAGAATTTATTTATCTTATTGCTTTAATAAACTTTTTAATTCAGTATTTATAGTTCTTTTCTATATTTATAATAAAAAAAAAAATATAAAAAAGTTATATATTTTGAAAAATACTTTAATTTTTTTATCCATTTTCTATCTTAATTTGATTTATTTTTTTTCAAAACCATTTATATGGTTATTTTCACATTCATGTTAAAAATTTTCCATAAATTTTTAATATTATTCATTTAGAATTAAATATTTTTTCTTTTCCCTTTTTAAAACTTAAGAAATAATAAGTCTAATTCTTTCCATATCGAATCTAAAATCAGTTAATTAGTTTAAATTATCTTCTAAGTTTTTTATTGTTTTGCTTACTTTTAAGTTATTTTCTTTTTATATTTTATGAACAATTTAACTACTTAATGATATATTTTATTAATTTTCTATTTTATCCTTTTTAAAATTAATATATATATATATATATATTTATATATATATTTATATATATATTTATATATATATTTAAATATTAATAAATATATACTTTCTTTTTATTATCTTCTTCTTAAATAGCTTTAATATATTTATTAAAGACAGATTCATTCTCCAAAACTTAAATATCACCTCCATATTATACAAAAATGCCTTTTAATTTTGTCAAAAGTTCATTTCTTTGACATCTTATACAATGACAATATCCCTATAAATAATTATATAAATAATTAAAATGAAAGAAAAATAAAAAAATACTTAACAAAAAGGACATATCCAATCATTTTTTGATTAAGTGTCATTCTTATAATCATAATGTAGTTTCAAACAACTTAGACAATATTTTCTTTTGCAAATGAATTCTCCATCTATTTTATGTATATAAATAAATAATCTGAATATCATTATAATATTATTACTAAATTTTATATTTACTGCTTTTCTTTATGTAATTTAAATAATTATTTCTTTTTCGGTTTAAAAAAGGTCTTCTTGGATTATTTTTTTCTATTTCCACTATTTATATATTGAATATATATTTAAATTTTATTATATAAAATAATATATAAATACTTTAATTACATTAATTTATAAATAAAGAATCATTTTATTATGAATTAAATGTATTCATTCCCATAAAAAAACTTCTGTAGTGACATTTAATTAAATATCTAGCTTCATATAATGATCTACAGTTATGACAAATATCAAAGTTCTTAGTATAATTTAATGAATTTATATGATTTTCATCCAAATGGTTATGATAATTTGTTTACATTAAATCAAAAGAATTTATATTTTTTCTAGGATTTGGTTTATTTCTTTAAGCAACAATTTATTATATACCAATATACTAAATATAAATATATATATATATATATATAAATTAAATATATATATATATATATATATATTTATATATATATATATATATATATATATATATTTTTATTTACATTATGTGATATTGAAGAAAATAATGTTTTAGTAGGTAAATTATATTATTTTAATAATGTAGTTTCTCTATAATTATCTAATTTTTAAAGAACATTTTTTTCTACATATATAGGTTAAGAATTTAAAGCAGATTCAAATGTAATTTCAAAAAAAAATCATTTTTCTTTCTTTTTTACAATTTGTTATTTTTGAAATAGAATCAGCCACTTATTTTTCATCTAATTTAATTATAGTTTATTATAAATATTTTAAATGTAATTCATTTATATATTTTTCGTTATATATTGCTCTAGGATCTGTTAAACCTAGCTCTTTTTGGAAATTAGGATTGTAGTTTATATTATTAGGTATTTCTTTATTATCATCACATTCGAAATAAATTAGTTTATTTTCTTTTATTTCTTATTTAACTTTTTTATCTAATCTATTTTTTTTTTAATTAAATATAATTGATATTCTTTTTTATTTATTTTTTACTGTAAAATTTTATCTTTATTCTATTCGTTTATATTTTATAATTCTTTCATTAAATATCGCATTTCTAAAGTTAATTAATCCCCAGTTTCTTGTTGTTATTTTTGTTCTTCTAATTCTTGGAGATCATTTTAGATTTCAATTAATTTTTTTTATTCGTTTTCGAGTATTTTATAATTTAAAGTTTTAGATATAGTATAGTTCTTTTGAGATTATAAGATTTGTAGTTTTTTTTTATTTGCTTTATTTTAATTCTCATATAATAGATATTCTATATTACATGCTATTTGAAGATTTTATAAATTTAATTTATTTTATTTAAAGGCTTGTGTATTTATTAATGTTCTAAAAACTTAATTTATGCTTTTTATTTAGGCTTTTTAATTTTTAAGTTTAACTATTTTTTTATTTATATTTTTTTTTTTTTAAATAAATATTTATATTTAAAAAAATAAAATATAAATATTTATATTTTATATTTATTAAAAAAAAAAATGATTTTTTTTTTTTACTTTTAATACAAAAAAATAAAATAACTATTTATAGGTTTTTTTATTAATTTTTTTTTTTTTTTTTTTTTTTTTTTTAATAATAAATGCATAGAAAATAATATTTTTTTCAAAAAATAAAATAATTAATTAATTAAAAAAATTATAAAGGAAAAATAAAAATAAATTTAAAATTTAAATTTTTAACTAAATAATGTATTAAAACCTTATGTATATTCGTTTGTTAGTTATTAAAGATATTCAATCCTTTCTTGCTCACTTTGATCAATTTTACGGAAATAATAATTACTGATATGGCGCCAAAAGCACCTTAAAGTTTTTTCTTATTAATTTTAATTAAGAATTGCATTAGATGATGCTGAATTAATATTTCTTACTTTTACTTTCAAACTAAAAAATATTTTTATTTTTATTTTTTTATATTTATATAAAAAAAAAGTTATTTATTATATTTAATAACTTTATTATAGGGTCATAAAATTCGAAATTTGCATGCTTTTTATCTAGCTTTATTAAGCGCTCAACAGCATTTTTAATTTCTGGATTATTATTTTTTTTTTCTTCTTCTTTTATAAAGGAAGAAGTATTCATTTTATAATTTTTATAAATTTTAGTTTTTTTAATTATATTTAAATATATAATGATATATATATATATATATATTATATAATTTCAAAAATTAATATATATATATTTTTAAAGATATTTAATTATTTGCTTTAAAAAATAAGAGAAAAAAAAATTAAGTATAATTAAAAGAATCATTTTTTTAATTTTTTAAATAAAAATTATTTAAAAAAATATTATAAATATTTATATATGTATATACATATATATATAAATTTATTGATATATATACATTTATAAATATATATATATAATTATTTAATTTTATTAATTTTTTAATTTTTTAATAATATTTTTTTTATTTTCTAAATTTAAAAATTATAATTACAAAGTTTTTAAAATATTATTTATCTTATTTTTATTTAATTATATTTGACATATTGAAAAAAATAATAATAAATAATATTTATTTAATAAAATAAAATATCTATATTTATATTATATTTTTTAATATAATGATAAATCTATATTAATATTTTTATTTATTATATTATATATATATATATATTAATATATATTAATTTTTAGAATAGTATATAAAAAAATCATATAAAATTTTACTATTATAAATATATTAATTTTTTAAACCTTCTTATTATAATAATCTGTATAAAGATATTGGATTAGATATTAATTTGTTTAGATAGAATATTAAAATTTTGATTCATTATTATACTAATTCTTTTTGATTTCAAATTGATTTAAATTATTAATAAATTTAAGAGTTACTTTTTTATTTTTCTTTAACATAAATATACATTTATTTGAAATTATATATTAAAAAAAAATATAAAATAAAAATAATATTTATTTAAATATAATTAATTAAATAAATTTATATTAATTTGATATAAAAAAATTTTAATTATTTAATATTTTTTTATATATATATATATAAATAAATATTTATATATTTATATATATACAATTTTTTTGTTTAAATATTTTAGATTTTATTAAATTTACATATAAATTTTTATTTTATATATATATATATATATTTTTATTATTATGAATATTTATTTTTTTATTTATATTTTTCTTTTTTAATATTTAAATTGTAAACTTCATTTTTTTAAAATATATGATATAATTTTTTTTTATTTTGATAAAAATAAAATTATATTTAAGATTTTAAATAAAAATTTATTTTTAAATATTTGATATAAAATAATTTAAATAAAGATTTCTTTTTATATAATTATTTTTTTTTTTATTTTAATTATTTTATTTTTATATATATGAATAAATAAATATATAATCTTTANATTTTTTTAATAAATAATTAAAAATAAATTAATTAATTTAATTATAACATATTTTTTTTTTATTTTTAAATATATAATAAATTATATATTTATTATAATCTTTATATAATTTCTAAAATAAAATAATATATTTATTTTTCCATTTATTAAAAAAAAATTACAATTTTTTTTTTTTTATTATAATTAAACATATAATTTGCTAAATATATTTTTATAATGTATATTAAAATTAAAAAAATTTAAAGGAATATTATTATTAATTATTATAATTTTTAAATACTTAGACTAAATTAAAAAAAGATATTTACTCTATTAATTATTAATTTAATGTTTTTATAATAAAATAACAATTTTATTTTTTATAATATCATTTTATATATCTTATAAACAAAAATCCAAAAAAATTTAAAAATATTAAAAAATAAACACATTAAAAAAATAATTATATTAAAAAAATTAAAAACAAAATGAATACTAACTATTTATCTAAAAATTTTAAAACATAAAAAATACATTTAAATAAATCAAATATTTAAAAATCTATTTAATTTAACTAAAATATAGACTCAAAATATAATACTCCATAAAGGTAAAAATAATAATAATAAGAATAAGAATAAACAACTCCATGTAAAATTGATTAAACAGTATCTTCTTTTATAGAATAAAATGATGTTTATTATAGTCATATCAGAGGAAAATGTGACTGTTATATATGTACTTGTGGTAAACATTTATGTAGATTTAATAAAAAGGCTTTTTTATAAAATTCTTATAAAGAGCATTTACCCCAATCCACTTATACGAAGGATTTCATCACAAAAAAAAAATCCAATTGATGTCAAGTTTGATAATAAAATATATAATAATTTATAGCCGGATGCTAAAAATTTAGATATTGAGTCCATTTTTCATTCCGATTTTTTAAAGCCTCCATAAGAATATTATGGGATTTCAAAACCTTACAAAAAAGAAATACTTCCAGACTTAAAACCATAATAATAAGGAAGATCTTAATATAAAAGAGATTTCTAGGAGTGGGGAAACTCTTATATGAATATAAAAGGAGGAAATGATAGAACTACTATTGATGCAATGCCTTTCTCAGGATTCAGTTCCTATAAAAAAGATTATTAAAAAATAAATATTTAAAAAACTGAACCTGAAGGAAGCAATTATAAACGTACAGGATGTTAAAATCTTATTCCATTTCAAGGATTAACTACAAATATGTAATTTTATTAAGGACCTAAAAATAATTAAAAAGCTTAAATGTGGAAATAAAAAGATTAATTTATTACTAGAATTCCATGTTTCGAAAATTAATATATAAGTCAATTTAAAAAAGATTATATAAAATTTGATTAAATTTGTCCAGTAATAGAAAAAATAGAGGTTTAATCTTGAAAATAAATAGATATATATATATATATGTATACATATATATATATATATATATATCTATATATTTGTAAATTTATTATTAATCTATATATTTCTTTATATTTTTTTTTTATTTATTTATTTATTTTATTTTATTTTATTTTTATTATTCTTATATTATTTTTTTAATTTTTATTATTTACTCTATACAAATTTTTTAACATAATTTTTTTTTTATATATTAAATATATTTAGTTTACTTTATAATATATATATATATATATATATATATATATATAAAATTTATATTTTTTTTTAATTTTAATTTCTTTATAGATAAAAATAACTTATTTTTATTATTATTTAAATATTTTTATTGATTTTCATAATTTTAAATATATAAATCATTTATATTATATTATTAAATAATATTTTATTTAATTATTTTATATATATAATTATTATTTATAAAAAAATTTAAAAAAAAAATATTTCAATTTTTTGTAAAAAATCATGATATCGTATTTAAATAATAAATAACATTAATAAGCAAATTAAAAAAAAAAATAGAGAGGAAGAAATAAGAGCAAATTTAATTGGTGAAGGGTTTTAATAAACTCCAATATTAAGAAAAAATTGTAATTAAAATTTTAAATAAAATTAATTTTAAAAGTTATTTAAAAAAGGGACTAGAATCAATATTATAGGTGAAATAATGTAAGCATATGATTTTGATATTGAAAATTTATATATTGAATACGAATTTGTTTTATAAGATAATTGGAAACCAGATTATGAAGATTTATAAATGATATCTAAAAAGCCAAGTGAGGAAACAAAAAGAGAATGGAATATGCTGTAAATTTTTTATTTTTTTTAATTTAAATAAAATAATAATAAAGTAATTCTATAACATAAGCAGCTTCACCTACTATTTAAAAATACACTTAAAATGGAAAATAAATTGTAACAAATTATTGTTTTCCTTTTGATATATAATTATAAACATCTTCAGAAACAAGTATATTAAATTATATTTTTTTTAAAAAAATATATATAATTGAGTAAATAGTTACAGAATGCAAAAAATTTCCTTTTATGTTTCTTATACTTCATTCTTTAGATTCTTGGGGAAGAAAAAGACTAGAAGGTTATTTTTATAAATAAAAAATTTAAATAATTATCTTATTATATAAAGGATATGGATTTTGTGAAGTTCCTAATAAACCAGGAACACATGAAATAATTGTAAAAACATGGACTCCATGTTAAAGCTTATATGCGAAAATTCACGAGTTTTTTTTAGGAGGATAAACTAAATTATATGATATAAAAAAATTGCACAAACAAGTTTATTAAATGATGAAGTATTTATAATTAATATAAAATATATATAAAATTTAAAATTTAATATAGTTTATTTAAATTATTTATGTAATTTTTAATATAAAATAAATATATATATATATGTATAAATATATCAGAAAAAAAATAACTTTACAAAAATATGAAAAAAAAAGAAGCATAATGAAATAAATATATATATATATATAAATATATGTATGAAAATTATATATATAAATATATATATTTTTATATATTTATATTTATATTTATATATATGTATTTTTTTATTTTTATATATATTTTTTAAAAAATGCATGATACATTAACAATATTGAAGTATTACTTTATAAATATTTTAACAATATTAAAGTATTATTTTTATTTATTTGCATTAAATTAAATTTATATATAATTTATTTTCAAATAATATATAATTTATAATATTTGCTTATTTAATTAAAATAAATAAGACATATACATATTAAATATATATTTTTTTTTATAAATTTATAGAATGTTTTTTCTGCTATTGATAGATTTAATATCAAAACCGATAGTAGAGGAAGTGTAAAAGTTAGATTTAATATTGGTTTTTAATCTAAGTATAAATTTTCTTATTTTATAATTTAATTATTATTGTAGAAAGTATAGAGATGAATAAAGATCTTTATAAGAAGCTAAAAGAATGAATTAAAGATTAGAAATGGAAAGGCTAGATGATTTAGATTAAATTTAAAAAAGAATTTAAAGTTATTAAAATAATTTCTAATATCCAGTTATAAAGTATTTATTTATTTTAAAATAAAAAAAAATATATTCCTTTAAATATATCATATAAATTAATCTAAAATATTTTATATTATTATAATTAATATATAATAAAAATGATAAAATAAATATTAATAAATATATATATATATATATTTATATATATATAAATTTTTATTTTTAAATTTTATAGAAACAGTTATACAACATCTTTAAGATATAAAAATTAATAACTAAATAAAGAATATGTATGAATATTATTATATATTTAATATTATTTTTGTAATTAATTATTTTAAAAAAAATATAATATTACATTTTTAATTATATTGATTTATATTATCAAATATTTATTTATTTTAATTATTTTATTTTTTTAATATTTTTAATTTAATTTTTAAATATATTTTCTATTAATTTTTTTTATTATAACTTTTTTCTTAAACTTAAACATAATATTTTTTTTTTTTACATTTATTCTAGATTTACTTTAAATATTTAATTTTTTATTAGCATCTATTTCTTTAATAGAGAGTTTATTTAATTTTATAATTTTATAAATCAATTTTTATAAAGTAAGTTATTATAATTAATGATTTCATTTTATATTTGTACCTTAATTTATATATAATAAATTCTTTTTTAATTTATATATTTATAAAAAAATTATTTATACAATATAAGTTATATAAAAAAAAATTATAAAAATCTAACTTTAATTTTTTTCTAATATTTTAAAATTAAACTATAGATTCAATTTCTTTATTTATAATCCTTAAACTTTATAATAAAATTAAAAAATTAAATATTGAATAGTTTTTATTTATATTATGCTAAATAGAAAGTAGTCTATTTATGAATATTATACGATATTTTTAATTTTATTTAAAAAAAAAAAAAATATGATAATAATTCAGATAAAATCAAAAAATATATGTAATGCTTTGTTTTAAAGAATATATAATTATAAATTTAATAAAATAATAAATTAGATAATTCTTTTAATAAATCAAATTATAAAAAAAAATTATAAAGATTTTTTATTTTTTATGATAAAAATAATTTTATAATATATGTAAAATATATAATATTTAATAACTTAAATTTTAAAATTATATATTATTATTATATTTTTTAATTATTTAGGAGTATATATTTAATATTTATTTATTTTATATATTATTTCGATAAATTTAATAAGATTTTATAATAATATGTTAAATTGGTAAATTTTTCTAATATTAAAATTCTTAAAATATTTTTTTCTTATACAATTAACAGTATAAAGTTTATTTTTGTTATATTTTTATATAATTTACTTTAATATAATATTATAATATATCAGATAATAAAATAAATGTAGGGATATAAAAAATAAAAATAAAAATATTTAATATATAAAAAAATATATATTAAAAAAATATTTAATACAAAAATAATAATAATAATAATAAAAAAAAAATTAAATAAAAATAAATATATAATTAATTATAATAAAATTTATATATTAATATATATATATAAATATATATTTATATGTATATATATTTATATCTCTTTATTTATATTTAATATATATTTATACATATTTTTTGAATAATTAATTTAATATATATATAGAATCTTAAAATAATTATTAATATATATAATTTTTTACATATTTTATTATTTATTTTGATTATATATATTTTAAAATAATATTAAATATTTTTATTTAAATAAAACATTTTTTATATAAATTATCTTTAATATTATTTTTTATTATATATTTTTTAATTTTTTATTTTTATCATTAATCCAATTATATTTGACTTAAATTTAATTATTTTCTAAATTCAGATTTATTATTTTATTATTTAATATCATCTAATTCAAAACTGTTTATATAATTATCTAATGCAGATGTTGTTTTAATCTCTTATCTATAATTTTTATTTTTTACATCATAGAACCCATTATCTCTTATTTATAAGTTATTAATATTTATACTATTATTATACTGACTTTACTGACTTTCACAATTAATTTCTTAATAACTAATTTATTCAATTTAAGGAATTGACAACTTATTTATATCAGAATAATTTAATTATTTTTCATTAAATTATAAAATAAAAGGAGATGATTATTAACTATAATCAAAATATATACTATTTTATAACTATTAATTATCTTATAATTATAAAATATTTTGTAATTAATACTTATCATTTGATTATTTATTAGTTTATAATTATAATGTTTATATAAAATAATTATTTTTAAATTAATTTTTTTAATCTTCGAAATTACTTTATTATTATTTATTTTATTAATATTAAATATCATAACTATTAAGTTCTTATTAAAATAATTATTTTTCTGATATTTATTATTATTAAGGTTATGATATATATTATAAATTATAATTTTATTTTTATAATTAACATATAGGTTATTATAAGGATTAATATAAGTATGTTTAATAATTTTAATTTTATTATTATTATTATATTTATGATTAATTTTAGGAAATAAATTTTTAGATTTCATCTTAATTTATAATCGTTTTAGCTCTTTTACATTTATAACTTAAATGTTTTATTAAAATAGAATTATTAATCTATATATTTATCCAATCTTATATTTAAGCTATTCTTTATTCTTTTAGGGCTTAATATTATTAATTTATTTATAAATTATCATTTTTAAAAGTATCTTATTCGTATATTTAATTGTTTTTTTATTAGTTTCTTTAAATCGGAATGTTTTATTATATTTTTTATTATTTTTCAGTATTTGTTTAATTTTAAAATTATTTAGAATATTAATGTATTATTTTTATGTCATTTTTTAAAAGGATTTCTTTATATAATTATAATTCATTTTATAAAATTTAAAAATTCTATATAGAAAGAAGTTTATCAATAAATTAAATAAAATATTAAATTATGTCTAGGGATTATATATTTAACATATTTTTAATTATTTAAAGTTTTAGTATATATTTATTTAATTATAAAATATATTTAATTTTCTAAAAATATTAAATAAAATTTTTTACTCTTTAAGGAATATAATATATAAATTCAATAAATAATATAATTAATATGAAATTTTAAGGAAAAAAATATATTAATATTATTTGTATTATTTATATAATATAAATAAAAAAAAAAAATTCATATAAAATTATAAAATATATAAAAATTTTTACAAAAAAAAAAAATATAGAAATATTTATTGTAAGATTATTTTCAAATAATTTATTATATAAATTAAATTAAATAAAAATATATTTATATATAAATGATATAAAATATATATATATATATATATATATCATTATTATTTTATTAAAAAATAAATCTCTTTATATATATTACATTTATTATTTTTATTAAATTTTTATTTTTTTCTATCAATATTATTTTAATTTTAATTATTCTTTTCTTATTTATAATTCTAATTCAGTTTTTTGTAAATAAAGATTTTACAAAATTATATCATTTTCAAAAATTTAATTTAAGTTTTCTTATTGATCAATTTTACTATACAATACACTATCTTAATTGTCAAAAATATTCTAATCTAGAGATAAATTGAAAAATTCACTTTCATTAAAAATCGTTTATTCTTCATTATTTTATAATTGTTTTTTATATATATTTTATTGTTCTTTTTTATTTGTATTTTCTGGTGACTTTTTATCTGTATTTTCTTATGATTTGATATATGCATTTTCATTTGTTTTTTAATTTTTTCTGGAGTTTTTTAAGCTTTTCTGGTGTTTTATTTTATGGGCTTAAACTTTGTGGACTTTTATTTTTTTATTTTATATTGTATTTTTATTGAAGATTTTCTTTATAAAATTATTTTAATTATTTAATGTTTTCACGGAAATTTTAAGTTTTTTCAAATTTTGGCATATTAATTAATTATTTTTCATTTTTAATATGAATTTATTATTTTTATTAATTATTTACATATTATTAATTATTATAATTATCTTGTTTTTTTATAATATGCATTTCATTTTAATTATTTATCTATTCATTTTTTTATATTTTTAATTCATTTTCTTATATTTATAATTTATTTTCAGAAGTTTATTCTTTAATATTAGATGTTTATATATTATTTTCATCGTCATAAATTAAATCTTTATTTATTCTAAAATTTTAATATTATTATAATTTTATAAGAAAATAAAGAATATAAATAATATATATATATTCAAATATATAAAAATATATATATAATATATATAATATAATATATATATAAATATCTATAATAATTATTTATTTATATATTTTCTATTAATTTTTATATATATATATATATAATTAAATTTTATATATTTATTTACATTTTCCTTTTTAATTTTTTTATAATATCTTCAGGTTCTTCTTAATCCTTAAAAATTTAAATATTTTATGGTTTATGATTATCTTCTTGTATATATTTTTCGATTATTTAAGACGAAAAATTATTCAAATTATATTTATTTTTCATATTTTCGAATATATCATCTATATCATTTACTATTTTTAGTTTATTTTTATTTTCTTTTTCTTCTTCTTATTTTTTTATTAATTTTTAATCGAAATTTGCTATTTCTTAATTATTAAATAAAGAACTGTTGTTTTTAATAAAATTTGAAAGAAATTATGAATGTTCTTTTAATTTTTATTGGCTTTAATTTAAATCAAAATCCATTTTTTTTTTTTTAAAACGAAAATAAATAAATAAATAAAAAATTTAAATTTATTTAAAAAATAAAATATATAAATATTATATATATATATTTTTTATTCAAACTTTTTAATTTTTTTATTCTTCTATATATTTAACATTTTCATTGTTTTTTACTTCATTTAATTTTTAATTTTATTCAATATTTTATTTTTCTAAAATTTAAAGATGCTTTTCATAATTATCATTTAAATAAGAACCCATACATGTGTTTTATTATGTATTATTAACATTTTTTTCTAATTCTAATAAATAATCTACATAAATACATTAAACTTTTACAGAAGGTCTTAAATTATAAACATGTTCGGCGGCCTCTTTTAAAGATAAACATTCGTTTTGGACTAAATAACCTATTAAAATTGCTGCGCTTCTATTATTCCCTTTTTTCGAATGAATTAGTATATTATAATTTTACGTTTTTGCTAATTCTAATATTGATTATATTTAAAAAAATATAAAATCATATAAATAAAAACTTATAAAATCAAAGCAGTCATTGAAAAAGGTTTAAATTTATTATTTTTCATTCCCCTATTAATATATATATACATATATATATTTATAAATAATATATACATATAAAATTTTTTACTTTCAATGTTATTCTTTAATATATAAATTGTTAATTTTTCT
Organism: Ichthyophthirius multifiliis; assembly: GCF_000220395.1. Classification (NCBI taxonomy): domain Eukaryota; phylum Ciliophora; class Oligohymenophorea; order Hymenostomatida; genus Ichthyophthirius; species Ichthyophthirius multifiliis. The sequence goes on from NW_004086398.1 coordinate 17,044, forward strand.
CATAAAAATTTTGAATACTTTTTGTACAATTAAGTATATATTTAATATTTCTAACTTTTATTAAATCCTTTATTTATTTTATTTTTATTAAATAAAAACGTTTACATTTAAATCTTCTGCATTTTATTAAGAACCTAAATATAACCAACTTAAAATTTACGTGGGATGATTATAAAGAAAAGACTCAATCATATATTAATTATTATCATAAAAATTAGGTTTTTTATCATCGAATTTTTCTTAAGCGTTAGCTAAAATAACAAAAAATAAAGTTAATACATTTATTTATATTAAAATATCTATTTTTTTTTTATTTAATTAAAAAAATTACTTTTATTTTCTTAGTCTTAAATTTTTAATAAATCAGAATTTTCTTAAATAATTTTTAATAAAAGTTATTATTCTACCCCTGATTTTGATTAAACTTCAGATTTTTATATTTCTAAGACTTCATTTAAGCTTTGTTCAAACTAATGTTATTATAATTATTCGTCTATTTTCTTTAATCCATAGAGTTTAAAATATCCATTTTTCTTTATATTTTCTTATAAAGTACCTAATATTTAAGCGAAAAAAGCGCAGTATATTTTTGAAGGATTTAAATAAGATTATCCGAATTCAGGATGGAATTAAGTTCCTACATGGAAATCATTATTTTAATATTCAGAAAACTATATAAATATTAATATATATATATATATTTATATGTATTTATATATTTATTTATATATATTTAATAACTGAATATCTTCTAGGTGTCGAATCTTAAAAACCTGGAAATATATAACCTTTTTCTTCATATTATTTGATATATTATTCATTAAATTCATATCTATGTCTATGTCTTTCTTATATTTCATTACTTCCATATATTTTATAAGCTAAAGAATTATGATCACTATTTTAGATTTTTAATATATCTGAAAAATATGCTTATATATTTACTAAATATTTGTTTTTTTTTTCCCTAATCTCATCGTTCCTCCTAATTTATTTAGTGAAGTATCTGGCAAAAGTTTAATAACAAAATTTTCTGATGCATAATCATTTTTGAATTCTTCAGTCTAAGCATCTAATATACCAATAACATTCCTTGCAAACTCAACAGCCATAGCTTAAAACCCAAAACAAACACCATAGCATGGAATATTATTTTCCCTTGCATATTAAGCAGCTAAAATCTTCCCTTAGAATCCCATATAACCATACCCTCCTGCTATAAAGATCCCATCGGCCTACTTTAATTACTCCCAATGCATTTTGTGTATATCTTTGTCATTTTATGATGCATCTTCTGGTAGTTATTATTCCAATATTTTAGGGTTTATCCATAAAATTTAATACCTACAGCTTACTTCAAAACTGGCTGCTTCAAATGCTTTTGTAACTGAATAATACGGATCAGTTTAATACTCTACATATTTTCCCACAAAACCAATTTTTATTAATTTCGTTTTAGTTTTTTCCGTAAAGATTATTTCTCGACAATATTTAGTCATTTTCTGGAAATAATATATGGAAGTTTTCACAATTGGAAGTTGAAGCCTTTATAATATTATAGGAATGGTCAATTATTCGTTTAGTTTTAAAGAAACTTCGAATTAAAATTGTAAATTAGGCACATTTATTACTTAATAGCTTTATATATTCGCATCTTTAGCAATTGTTTACTTAAATTCATCATCTATTTATTCTTAGGATCTTAATATTACTAAATCTGGGTTTAAACCAGCAAAATTTAATGCCTTTTTTTAAAAAAAAACATTTGGATTTTTGGATTTTTTTTGTTATACTTTTATGGAATTGTTTATAGGAGCTGTTTTATAACCTGAATTATCTATTTTTAATGCATAACTAACTAATATTATACATATATTTTCTTTTCCATAATCTAATTATAATTATCTTATTGATTCTTGAAAAAAAATAGATTCTAAATCTCCTACAGTACCTCCTAATTCCAAAAGTACGATTTCTGGTGGTTTTTCTGATGAATCTATAGGAATTTAACTTGCTTCTAAAATTTATTTTTTTATTTCTTCAGTTGCATGTGGTAAAAATTTTACAATTGATCCTTTATAATAACCTTATCTTTCTTTTCTTTTTAATTAATATTTAAAAAAAAAAAACAAAAAAAAAACAAAAATACTCAATAACACTTGAGTAAATTTTGCCAGATGTAATATTATGTTTAGAAGTAAAATTTATACCTAAAAATCTTTCATAATTTCCTAAATCAAGATCTACTTCCCCACTATATATATTTTTTTTATAAATTTTAAAAAGTGATAATACCCGTCATCTAATATATATACTTCTCCATGTTCAAAGGGAGACATTAATCCTGCATCTTTATTCTTTTTATAAATTATATATATATAAATTATATATATATATATATATATATATATATATATATATTTATATAAATATATATATATATATATATTTTTATTATTTTTTTTTTTTATATATATATTTTACTAAATATGGATCTATTTTAATTAAAGAAACTCCAAATCCTGTATGTTTTAATAATGCTGCTAATGATGCTATTGTTATTCCTTTTCCAATACCAGAAGCTACGCCTCCACATACCACTATGAATTTTTGTTGTTTTTACATTACCATACTTTGGTAATTTTATAGATCTTTTTGTCTTTGGTTGTTTATTTTTTATTTATTTGTATTTTATTGTTGTTTGTCCATTTTTATTTTGTAAATATATTTATAAAATTAACAAAAATAAATTTATACATATATTCGTACTAAGGTTAAATTTGAAATTTCTTATTTTCGTTTTTTTGTAAATATTTTATTAGACTAATTTTTATTTTATATTTATTAAAAAATCAAATTTATTATATATTTGTATCAATATTCAATTCAATATATAAATAAAATATTAATATTTATAAATGTAAATATGAATACCAATATTTTTTTTTTTTTCTATAAATATTCTTATTGTATTATAACATTTAAATAAAAAAAAACATAAAGAAAATTTAACAAATATATTATTTTCTTTTATTTTTAATTAAAATAAAATTAATGTAAATCTAATAATAAAAAAAACTAAAACAACTTAAGCCTTTGAATAATATTTATTTTGATTACAGTAAATGTAATTTTGAAGTTAGACTTTAAAAAAAAGGCTTTTTAGGTTAGATTTAAACAAGGTATGTTTATTTTACTTATAACTCTATGATAGTATCAAAAGTGATTATTTAAAATTTTATTTATTTATGTATTTTTTTGTTTAAAAAACAATTAATTTTTTGTTATTTATTTTTGTTTTAAATTATATTAATTATATAGGAACCTTATTAAAAAATTCCAGATTAAATTATTTAAATAATGCCTGAATGGAAGATTTAATGGATTTATGATCCAAAAACATCAAAAAGCAATAATAAAAGGATAATTGGTTTTAAATTATTAACAGATAATACAATGAAAATAGAATATTTTGGAGACAATATAATAATGATGACTTTAAAAGATTATTTTAGTAAATAAATTTTCTAATTAAATTTTTTAGATGAATATGAAATCATTAAAAAAATAGGAAAAGGAAAATATGCAAAAGTAAGAAAAAAATTGTAAAAAAAAATATTATAAGAAATATACATATATAATCTAATAAAAAAAATAAAAAAATATTTATGAATAAATATAATTATTACTACATTAATATATAAATAAATACAAATATATATATATATATGTAATAAAGGTTTATAAAGTCAGAAGAAAAATAGACAATAAACCTTTTGCTGTAAAATATTTACATAAAAATAAACTCGCAACAATAGAAGACGCTAATGTAATAAATAAAAAATATATAAATAATATTTTCTATATTAGATAAATAAAATAATTAAATTTTTTTAGAAATATATAAAAATAAATAATACATATATATATATATATATATATATATTTATTTGTGAAAATATATGTATTTAAAATATATTTATATTAATAAATTAAATTTATATATATGGATTTTTAAAATTAATATTAATTATTTTTATATAATATATATTTTATTAAGGATGCTTTATTTAATGAACTTACAATCTTAAGATCTTTAGATAATAAATATTGTATAAAAGTAATATCTACATACGAGGATGATAATGGTTATTATATCCTTATAGAATTATTAGATTTCGAGAAGATTTTTTAAAACGAATTGATTAATTTAAAAAATTATAAATTGGGATATGAATATCAAAAACTAGTAATGAAATAACTTCTTATAGGAGTTCTATATGTACATAATAATGGAATAATGCATAGAGATTTAAAACCATAAAATTTAATGTTTGCGACTGAACCTGAAGATGGATAACCATATCAAGTTAAAATTATAGATTTTGGACTTGCTTAATATGTAAAGGCAAAAAAATATATTTATGTCCATGTAGGAACGCCTGGATTTGTAGCGCCTGAAATTCTTAATAATGAAAGTGAAAATAATAGATATACAGAAAAATGTGATTTATTTAGTATAGGTGTGATTATGCATATTATGTATATTATAATATATTTAAATAAATATATAAATAAAAAAAGGCTAACAGGAAAATAATTATTTCCAGGAAAAAGATTCTCTTAAGTACTAGAGAGTAATAAAAAATGTTTAACAGATTTTACTCATTAAAGATATTAAGATGTAAATATATAAATAAATATATATATAATATATATATATATATATATATATATATATATATAAATATACATATATAGATATCAGAAGAAGCTATAGATTTAATGAAACGTCTATTAGAAGTTAATCCATTTAAACGTTTATCAGCTGAAGAAGCTTTAAATCATGAATTTTTTTAAACCGAAGGAACATTAATTAAGAAGGAAATTAATTTATATAATTAAGAAGATTTTACTCCATTAAATGTAAAGGCTCCTAAAATTGAAGTTCACCATAATTTAAATTAAATAGAAAATAAAGATAAAAAAGACATAGATGACTTTAAAATTGATTTCGATGATTTAGGTTTTAAAATGATTCATATGATGCCTTTGGAAGAAATATGTAAATTAAAATAGAAAGATAAAATATTGCCTTTATAAAAGCTTATGTTAGAGCTTCTAGATATTTTTATTATTTTAGAAGAAAATCAAGATGATGATTTCAGTTTTTTTGCCACACCTTTGAAAGTGAGAAAATTTAAGAATATTTAGCAATTTTAGGGAGACATATAGGTATTACATACTGAAGAAGATAAAGATTAATAGCATTTTGAGACTACGGAATAATATGAGGAAGTTAAGGAAAAACTAGAGAAATATGTAGGTTTATAGGATAGAAGAAATTAATTAGAAAATAAAATTACTATAGATATTACTTAAAATAAAAATGAAAATTATTAAAAATAAAGAAAGTAATAATATCCGAAAAAACTTATGTAATTGTTAAATTTATTTCCAGTAGAAATTTTCGATGAGGAATTATATGGAGATTTGAAAAAAGAAGGGAAAAAAATAGTATATTTATTAGGTAAATTTGCTATTTTGGGAGAGAATTTAAACCAAAATGAATATAGTAATATGATTTTATAAGAAAAAATGAATAAAATTAAGAACTCGGGTGTTTTAGAAGGGTGGTTTGTAGCAGTTTTATAGAAAATGATTAGCCCAGTGAGAGATTAGATTCCGGATTTTTTATATATAAAAAGTTAATTAGAATAAAATATGGAAAATGAGAAAAAACCATAATGAAGTTTTTGCTTTATTTTTATAATTTATTTATATTTTTAAAATTTTATATATATTTATATTTATTAAAATATTTAAATATAAATGTTATGTTATTTATGTTTTTATTATAATTTTCTCATATTTTAAATAAACAATAATTTTTAGAATTATGATATTAAATTTATAAGATAAATAAATAGAAATATAGAAAGAAAACTAAACCAAATAATAGAAATATATGTATTTAAAAAATAAAATAAAATAAAATAAATAAAATAAAATATATATAAATAATAGAAACAAAATAAAAATAAATAATAATATATATAAAAAATAGAAATAAAAAAAATAGAAATATATATAAAAAAATAGAAATAAAAAAAATAGAAATATATATAAAATAAATATATATATATATATATATATATATATATATATAAGTTTTTCATTCAATCCCAATTATCTTATTCTGCATGATAATAAAGATGACTTTTTCCAGGTGAGCACAATCTTGGTCTTTCTGGATAATCATAAATCAAACATCTTTCTTTTTTATATTAATCCATGCCAAATTTCTTATAATCTTCTTTATAAGAAGATTATCCATAAAAAGGTACTTATTATTAAGACTTTTTCATATTCTGTTTATTTTCATTATTATCAGGATGTATATTATACTTCTAATACTCTTATTTATAAGTAGAATGTCCATTAAAAGGCAAGTTAATATTGGTATTAGTTTACTTTTATTAAGAAGGGAATGGTCCATTATTATTATAATTATTAATACTTGCATTTTTATCGAAATTATCTTTATAAGTTGTAGATGCATTGAATGGAATATGTGGTTTTTCATTTACCTATTTACTAACCTAAGGGTTACTATATAAATTAGTATTTGCCTTTTAATAGTTGCTTTTATAGGTACTTTCTCCATTAAAAGGAATTTTTATTTGATTATCATTATTTTAGCTTTTTGCTATTCTTTAAACTGGCTAAGGGTTAAAAGGTGTATAAGCCTATTAATTAGTTGTTTTTAATATTTCTGGATCGTAATTTGTCTAATAATATTATTTTTTGGAAGAACGTTTAGTAGGATCTTCGGGATTTAAGTTATATTTTTCATAGTCGTTTTTCATTGTAGATTTTAATATACCGGGGGCATAGTCGGGACCTTTAGGGGGGCAATAATGTTTTTTACAGGTACATATTTAACACACACATTAGTTATCATGACCGTAATGATGACCCGCTACTGAAATTCGCTTTTGTTTCGGCTGCTTTTATTAGGATTTTATAGGGGTTTCGTATTGAATTTAGGGATGTTAGAGGGTTTTCATTTATTTATTATTATTTAGTTTTTTTTTTTTTTGTTATTAATATTTTTTGTTTTTAATTTATATAATTAAATTCTTTTTTTTTTTTTTTAACCACTCATAAATTATATTTATTCTTTTTTTTTATTTTAATTATAAAAATAAAAAAAATTATTTAATATTATATTTAAATTTATATATTTTTTTTACCCTTAATTAAAAAGATATAATATTTTACATATATATATATTTTATATAGAATATTTTTATTTTTTAATGCTTTTGTAAGTATTCAATTAAGTTAAACCTGTTTTTATAAAATGTTGCAAATTAAATATTTAAACATGTTTTTTATTTCAATCATAAAATAATTCGAATTTTAATAAATTTATAAATTAGAAAAAAGTAATTATTTTAAAATTTTAAATAGAAAAAATAATAAATTAAATGAAAAAAATTAGGATAAAGAGGCATTAGAATTTAATATAAATGAATATTAATAATATAATAAAGCTATAAAATAATTTAATAAATTTTAAATTAAGTATAATATATATGTAAATTATTAATTAAATAAAAAATAAGACCTTACTCGTTAGAATTAATATAAGAAGTTGAATTGTATATATTTGATAAATAATTCGATAAATGTAATTTGATTAAATAAATTAATTGAAATAATAATATAATAATATATATATATTAATATATAAATATATATATATATATATATGTATTTAAGTATGCTGTAAAACTGATATTATATTAGTTAAATATTCTCTTTTTCTTTTACATATATGGTTATTACATAATAGAATTAGATAATTTGTAATTAAAAAATTAAATTTTAAGAATATTTTATTATAAAAATTTTTTAATATATAACAACATTAAAATAAGCATAATTTTTAGAGCTTTATGATGAAAAGAAGCTTATTTAATTTATTAGAATAATATATTAAAGATTCAGTATATTAATTTTAAGTAAATTATTTTATATAAAAATTTTATTAATTTTTTTTTTTTTTTATTATAGGAATATTTTGATAAAGATGTTTATTCTGAATTATAAAGAATAAAAAGAACTTTATTTTATTCTTTAGATGATTATTTTTAATATAATTATAAAGGAAGAGATTTAGATAGTATAATAGAAGAGTAATATACATATATATGCTGATTTTTAAATATTATATATATATATTATATCAAAGTGAGGTATTTTAGAATACTTTAGATTAATAAAACGAATAGTATTTACAAGAAATATAAAACATGAAAAAATATATAGAAAAACACGTTATAATCTTTCAATATACTTAAAATTTATATTTTTTTACTAAAAAACAGATTGAATATCTCTAAAATTTCAATTTAAAACAATTAAAAGAAAATAAAGTATTTTGGGGAGAAATATTAAAATAATGATAAAAAAATAATTATGTAAAAAAGAATTTCTATAAATAAATATTAAATATAAAAAAAAGAATCATTTATAGTATTTCTATTTCAAATCCAATATATAAGTATATAATTAATTAATATAGATACCTTCACAAGAGTTTTTACCATAAATACTTTTTTCAAATTCTAGCAAATCTTTTATAAAAGTCGGATTCGGTTTTACGATTGATCTTATGTTTTTTACATGATCAAATGCTTATTTTAAATTCATATTTTCTTTCGCTATTAAATATGCAAGTACTATTGTCGCACTTCTACTAATTCCTTATTAACAATGGACTAAAACATTCTAATTTTCTTATTTTGCATTATCTTTTATATAAATATATATATACAATTATACTTTCTTTTTTTAATATAAAGTACATAAAAAATCTATCGATTCTTTAAAATATTATTGAATATTTTCATTTATATTATCCTTTTTTTTTATTATTTTATAAAAAAAAAAAAATATATAGATTTTTATTTTGTTTTTACATCGATTTTTATATTTTTGTATATAAATTCATCTGGATATTTATTTCCGACTTCTTATGTTATATTAAGAATATATTTGATATTAGTCCTTACTTTTAATTCCTTTTTTATTTTTTTATATATTAATAAATAAATAAATATAAATTCCAAACTTTATAATTTGTAGAATTAGAAGCACTTCCTAAATATAACCAATCTAATATTTAGGAAGAATGCTATAATTAATGCGTTTTAAATTGATTTTCTTCAAACCAATTTTCACACCTATTACATATTATTTTTCCTTCTTTATTTATAGGATTTAAACCTTCTCCAGCTTTAATTTTTAATTATATTTTTTATTTTTTTATAAAAGAAATACTTCCTTCAGCATCTGCATAAGAGTTTTAAAATTAATCTTCTGTCTTTTTGAATTTTTATAGTAATTCTTAGGTTTAGTTACCTTTTTTGATATAATATATTTTTTCAAATATTATAATTTTTATAAATTGTCAAACCTTAATATTCTTAGATTTTTTAAGATTTTTAATGATTAATTTAAGTATTTATTTAAATGTTTTATAAAACATAGCTAGGAGGAGGAGGAGGAGGCCCAACTTAAAATTATTAAAATTATTAATAAGACATTAAAATAAATTATATTGATTAATATTATAAAGAGAAAATAATAAATATTATAAAAGTAAACAATCAATATTTGAAAAAAAGATAAAAATAATAATATACAATATAAAATATAAAATATATATATATATTTATATATATATATATATATATATATATATATATATATATATATTATATATTTTTTTTTTCTTTAAAAAAAAATATGTTTAAAAATATTCAACATAAGACAATTAGAATAATTTAATATTTTATATTTTATATGGAATTAATTTTTATTAAATTTGGTTTTATTTTACATATAATTATTAAATAATAAATTATGATAACTTTGATTATTAAAAGATTAAATATATTTATATTATAAAATAACTTTAACTTTATTAATTAAAATATTATATATCTATTTTTATTATTGATTTTTTTTATTTTGAATTTTTTTTTTTATCCTATTCGTTTTATAAATAAAATATAATAATAGGAAATAAAAAAAAAAGAGAATTTATAATTATATTTTAAAAAATAGTATTTATATTAAAAGTAATAATTTTGATAAAATATAAAAAATCTCTAAATAAATATATCTATCTATAATTAATAATAACAATAAAAAAAAACATATCAGTTTTATTTTTTAGTTTAATAATTGTATTCATCAATCATTACCTTTTCTGAAATTTTCATATTCAAATATTAACTTAAAAAGTTCTCCAAAATAAAATTCGGAATTTAATGTTTCCAATGTCCATAAGTTTATCTCTCATACCCAACCATATTAAGACAACCATTAACACATTCTTATACATTTAAAGTAAAATAATTATTTAGTTTGGAATGGTTTTAGTCATCTAAGTTTTAACCATCATTGGCCTAAAACATAAAATATCAATTTTATTAGAAGGATATTCATAAGAAATACTTCTTGATAAATAATCCCCAAAAACTTTAGAAGCACAATAAATATCCAAAAAAGGAATTGGAATAGTTGCGGCAATAGAGCTAACATTAATAATAGCTGATTTATGATTTTTTCTATTAAGAAGTTATTATAAAAGCTTATATGTAAGTAAGGCTATAGGACCGCAATTCACATTAATTACTTTTTTAATTTCTTAAGGAGGATATTCGAAGTAATTTTAAGATTTCTAGCAAATATCATTATTGATATTTATTCCTACATTATTAACTAATATTGAAATATCTAAATTTTAGATTTCTTTTAAAATTTTTTCATAGAATTTATCGTCTTTTAAATTATCCTCAAAATCTCCTTTTATATTTCTTATTTAAATTTTTTCGTTTTTTATTTTTCCTTTAGTTCTTTTATTACTTTTTAAGCTTTCTCCTCATTTCTTGATACTATTATTATATTAAAACCTCTTTTTCCTAATTCTAAGCAAAAACCTTTCCCTATCCCATCTGTTCCTCCTGTTATTAAAGCCCATGTGTTTTCTCCATATTCTTTTCTTAAGTCTTTAGGTTTTCTAATGAATAATTTATAAATCAATGTTAGTAAATTGATTATTATTTAAGCTATTTTTAAGCTGCCTATAATTAAAAATAATTAAAAACCTGTAAAAGGTAAATATAAATTCATTTTTATAAAAAGATATGATTTTTTATTTGTAAATATATATTTTTTTTCTTATTTATATAAAAATCAAATAAACTTTTATTTATAATATTTTTCTAAGAATTTAACATAAAATAAATATATATAAAAAAATTATTTTATATCTTTAATAGAAAACAAAAAAATGAATTAAAATGTATTCAAAAGATAAATGAAAATAGAAGATTGGAATCAAGATCGTATTTAAAAAACAGTAATAAATAATAAATAAAAAATTAAAATAAATAAAAAAGACTGTATTAATATTAGGTGCTGGAGGTTTAGGTTCTTGCACATCAATTCAGCTTGTCCGATTAGGAATAAAAAAATTAATATTAATAGAATACGATGTAGTTGATGATCATAATTTAAATCGATAACTTCTTTATACTATAGATGATATAGGGAAACTTAAAACAGAATAAGCTTTAAAAAATTTAAGGTTTCATAATATAGGAAATACATAAATAGAAACTTATAATATAAATGCATTAAAAGAATGGGATAAAATCGTAAATTTTGCAAAAGAAAGCTAAATAGTATTTAATTTGATTGATTATGGTGATTATTTTGATTTAGCTATTTCTTCTTTATGCATTTTTTTGAAAATTCCATTAATATAAGGAGGAACTTTTTCTAATTCTTTAAGCGTGGATTACTTTAATCCTGAAGGAAAACCCTGTCTTTTATGCTTAACAGATGGTTTAGATAAAAGTATTATAGATAAAGTTAAACCTAGTGTTATTTCTTAGTATTAAAGTTTAGAGTTTTTACCAAAGAATAATAATCCAGAAGGATAGTCAAATGTTGTTATTTGTTAAATGTGCGCGAATTTTATTAATACCTTTTTTTTGGATTTTATTCATAGTAAAAATACTTAATCTAAGTAAGCTTTTTTTTATTATAAAAATTTATCCTTTTTTATATTTATATTTATATTTATATTTTATATTTTATATTTTATATTTTATATTTTATATATATATATATATATATATATAAATATATATAATATATATTATTATAGGAGATATCTTTTTTATATTAATCCAATTGATATAGTTAAATTTGATTTATAAATTAATAGAAAATGTGTTTATTGTAGAGATATGCCTTTAAAAGAAAAAGAAAGCTTTTTCTAAATTGAATATAAAATAGAAAATTAAATAGAATTATGGGATTTATTAAAGAATATGCAATTTTAAATATTATTTCCTTAAATATTTAGTTTTGTTAATTTAGTAGAAGGCAATATTTGCTAATTAGATAGTAAATATTAAATAAAATTAACTAATAATGAATAAGAATATGAAGTATAAATTATTGAAATATCTAATATAAACAAGAGCTTAATTATTGAATATTTAAAAGAAAAAGAAAGATTTATATTTTAAATAATTGACAAATAAAAAATTCTGTTAAAAGTTTAGTTTTTAGACGAAATATCAGAAAAGGAATATAATAAAAAAAAAAAATTTTAGAAACATAATAAAAATGATATTTTCAGTTAAAGAATTTATAAATAATATAAAAACTAATATATAAAAATAAATATTTACATATAAATAAATATATATATATATATATATATAATTTATATTAATCTATATAATAGTTATTAGTTTAAAAATATATG